>NC_049907.1:23008460-23100959 GCF_001411555.2 Juglans regia
GGTTTTAGGGGCTGCGCAGGTGCGGCGTTTCCTTCTACACTAATCTCGTGTGTCGTTCACTTTTTGCCCCAATCGGTGTAATTCCAAGGGGGTTTTACGGGGCACGGGAGAGGTTTCAGGATGCGTTCTTGCTTTTTAGGCAAACCGTACGTGTATTGACTATGAGCATCGCCCGGAGTTGACATGGCTGCATGGCATTGAGTAATGAAGTTAATTATATAGCCATTTTTCGACCTGTATTATCATCAATATTCCTTAGCCTTTTCTTCTTCTTTTTCTTTTTCCTTTCTTCATTATTAATGTGGGAATAAATTAAATAAGGGAAATGATCCATGCATTTGTGCAATCTTCATTGTAAACTCTGGCATCTAACATCAGACGTTCTTCCTTTCAAGATCAGGATATATACTTGTTTTTGGTATCTTATATATAACATGGATGATTAGCTGATGCTATAGGCCAGTACTCCAACTAATTCAGACTCGACCGCCGCCCCAGCGATGTTGAGCACTACGGACCATGTCTGTTGACTGGTGGATCATCTCCATCAGATGGCGAACCATGATCAGCACCCCGTATTTTATAATCATTGAACTCTGTGTGGTATCTTGTCTTTACTTCTGCAACAACCAATAAACTATATATGGTTATTCAATACTTTTAACTAAGAGAAAGTAGATTGAAAGATCTTAAGCTCTCGTATATTGTAAATGAAAATGACACTAACTGGCTGGGATGTTTGTTCTGGCTTCCAATGGAGCCAATTCAGTTGAAATTAATAAGAGGAAAATGAAGAGGATGATAGAGGCCCTGTGAACCATCTTGCCGCTACTCATGATCAAAAGTCCTCGATCGTATTCTTAATTAAGAGACTAGAGCTGGAGATTTAGGGCCAATTATATAGCAATATCTACAAATAGGCAGACTATATTGGTCATAATATGGAGCCGTATTTCGAGTAGGAAGTTATGCATATTTTGTTGACCGTTTCTCACGGGAACCGTTTGTAGGAACGAGTCTCAAGTTTCCCTTCATTTTAGGAGCTCTTGAAGTGGTCCACAACTTCCCTTCGAGTATTCATCATGTTCATAGAGCAGTTGAAACGTTCCATAAACTGAAGTTGTGGAACACTTGACACGTAGTCACCGAAAGCTTGATGAAAGTTTGGCTATAAATACTATGGTTTGGCCCCCAAACTCGATCACTCAATCTCCTTCAGTTTTATACTATCTAAATAGAGTGAGTAGAGTTTTAGAAGTGCAAAACGAGAGAGAAAACAACGTCCTAGCGTGAGCAGCACCAATGGTTGGAGGTGCCCTTTCTTGGGCATTATAGTTTACGATTCCTTTTAAGTGTTGATTCTGCATTATAGAATCGTTCTCATGCTTACATTTGGTATCAGAGAACCGTTTTATCTCTGCCTTAGTGTTTATATAGATGCTCTATTTGTCTCTGTTTTGGTCGAAATTTTTTGGAAAATTAAGTTTTGTTTTTTGGTCGTGTTTGATTCGAAACAAGATTAGAAATCATGTGAAAATTGTTTTCCTAAGCTTTTTATGATTAAAAACATGGTTTTTGATGTCAAACATGGTTAGTGAAAATTGTCCTTGCCATGGCCTACAACCGGGTCTGGCCCGTCTAGAGGTTGAAGGTGAGCAAAATGTCGTTTAGTTGGGTCAGGAATCATTTGGTAGAGAAAAACGACATATCGTTTATTTGGGCTAGTTTTAGATGATAAAAAAAAAAAAAAAAAAGAAAAAAAAAAGAAAAAACCAACATGTCGTTTCCACATGTTGAGATGGTCTGGAGAGTGGGATTTGAGCCCACGCCCTTCCGGACTAGGACCTTATTTTTGTGCTTATAATATGTCTAACATGTTTATTTGGTTTGGTGTGGCCCATGCTATAATTTTTGCTCAATTGTTTTGCATATAATTTTTATTTGATTTAATTATTTCTGATTTGGATAATTGTTGTGCAAATTTATTAATTATGCTCATATTTAGTTTGCATGAATTGATTATTTCTGCTCTAAATTAATACATGCAATTTTTGGATGAGTATATATATAGTTAAAAGTATGAAATTAAATATTATGTATAATATTATAGTTTTAATTATACAATATTTATGCTTAAATTATGAGAATATTTTGTGCATGATAATAACATATTAGTTTAGTATCATATTTTGAATCGAGCATGTGGATTACGGAGGCTCACATGTAAAAAACAACCTAATAAAGTCTTATGCATTTAATTCAGAAAAACATATCCAGCTAGATCAAGAATTTCTGTTAAATACTTGATCAGTGAGCAAAACTCACCAGATTATAAGTTTACAAAGCCTCTCACAGACGCAAAGCAAAACTCTTAATGATCAGTTCTTCAAACTAAAGCCTTTTTATACTTGATTGTCTGTAGATAGTGATTTAGGTGACATAAAAAATTAATTTCAAATCCAAATCATAATTAGCATTGTCTCCAGCGTATGGTACCGATGTAATTAGACCTAATCCTCTAATCCTTTACAATGAGAATGACGTTAGAAATTACGATCGAACTGTTACATAAGAATTCAATTTTCGTTAAATCTTTCAAAACCCAGAAGGCAATGTTTGACTACAACCTCACAAAGAGATTAAAAGATTAAAACTTTTGTTGGAAATCATGCTTTATATGGAATCTAAGTAAAAAGGGATTAGTTGAAAGGTACCTTTTCATCGAAATCGGACTCCTCCATGGCGAGAAGGAGCTCCTCGTTGTGGGGTTGGGGCCACTGAAAGGGAAGCAGAAACGACGTTGGAATCGTCCTCGTCGACCACGGGTACTGTGTCATGAATGCCAGGAGCTGCAACATTTTTCCTTTTCCGCTATGGGGCAATATGAATCTCTTTTCCATTTAGATAAGTTTTCTTCTTTTTCCGCCCCACCCCCAACGGTTTCCTTTTCAGTTTCTCCCAAAGTTATTCTCTCCCAATGCCACTTCGATTTTCTGACTCCCTCAAGAATTTTCTCTCTCAGATCACTCAATCCCCTTCTCCCCGTCGGGCATCATCGCAGTCGTCGGCTGCCTTCGTCACGCAGGCAAGCCTTTGTACGCCCATCCATACCTCTGTCTTCGAGGCCGTTGGATAGCAGCATAATGCTGGCTACAGGGTTCCTCTCCCGTCGATGTTCGAGTACTTTAGTGGCCTTCATGAGCGCATTGTTCAGGCAAGTTCCGTCCTCGATAGAACCTATAGCCTCGACGATCTTTCTAGCTGATCGATCTTTGACCTTTCGCAGAGTAGAGGCGAGGATTAAATGGGTTCAAAGATTCGAGATATGTTGCTTTTCAAGAAGTTGGCGAAGAAAGATGACGATGATTCTGAGAAGGATGGGTTCTTTAAGCGGCTTTTGAGGGATGCAGAGGTGACGACAAGGAGTTGACGGCAAGTTCTAATTTGTATCATTGCACCACTTAACCGTTTGTTTTGAAGCGTGTCGACAAACCATTGCACGGTTTGCAACTTTGCAAACCACCGCTTGACTTTGCATTTAATGGTTTGCTGGTTTGTAAGGTGTACAAATGAAATTTGGCTTTGTAAATAGATATGCCACACTCCCGTAGCCCTAATTTCTATATAAGGGTAGTCTCTTCTTTTCTATTTACGTTTATATCCTGAGTATAATTTGTATGCCATGTTCTTTTTACATGTACTAGGCTTGAATTTAAATTAAAACAGTATTTTAATTTGGTTATATTCAAGAGATACCATTTTTTTCTATATTGGGCTTTAATTTAATGTAATTAAATACTATTGTATTATTTAATTTGGGTTGTGTTTAGTTATTTTTTAAAAAATTTCATGATTTTATTTAGATAAAGATGTTAGTCCATAAACTTGAAATCACAGAAAATATTCGAAGGCTTTAATTATATTACTTAGTATTAATTTTACAATTGGATTTTGGTAGTAATTTGTAAGTGTTTAATCTTTTATTTTAAACACTTTAAGCCTATTATATGAAATAAATCTTGGATTGTTTTAAATTATATATGATTAGTAGTTTACATTGATTTTTAATATAAGTATTATTAAGAATATTTTATGAATTACTATTAGAAATTTATGATTTCCTACTACATTATATGTTGGCAGTATTAAATTATCGTTTTAATAATAGTTTATAGAGATATGAGTTTTAAATATGATTAAGTTAATTTTCAAAATGAATTTTAAGGTATTTTGCCATATTTGATAAAATTATATTA
Organism: Juglans regia; assembly: GCF_001411555.2. NCBI lineage: Eukaryota > Viridiplantae > Streptophyta > Magnoliopsida > Fagales > Juglandaceae > Juglans > Juglans regia. Next base: position 23,012,717 of record NC_049907.1, read on the forward strand.
TTATAAGTTAAGAATATATTTAAAAGATATTAGTATTTATTAGATTTTTTTGTAAGATTCAATAACTATGTTAATTATAGGAAAGTAAGCCTATTTTAAGAATTTAAGTTTTCGTTACTTGTTTTTATAGAATGAATATAGCCCAAGTATTTTACCAAATTATATTTTAAAAGTACAAATATGTTACTAGTATTTTAAATAATTTAAACTATTAGCATTAGTTGATTTTTGTATTAAACTGAATATTTATTTGACTATTTCCATAGTATGAATTTACGTAAATTGAGAGTTTTAGGGCATGTTTGGGGGATGAGATGAAAATTTTGTATTTTGTTTTGAAGTTTAAAATATTATGTTTTAATATTATTATTGTTTTGAGATTTGAAAAATGTGTATTGAAATTTGAAAAAGTTGAATTTTTTATTATATTGTGTATGGAGATTTGAAAAAGGTGTAATGATGAGATGAGATAAGATGAGAATTTTGTGTTTTGTTTTGGTTACCAAACCTGCCCTAAGTAAGTTCTTTAAGAAGTTTGGGAATGTTTAGTATTATGTAGGTGAAGATTAATTTCATTTAGCACGATTTTGGAAGATTTAGAAAAGTTAAAAAGTCCAATTAAGTGGGATTCGTATGTTAGATTTGCACAAAAAGGAAAATGAACTGAGGTTGGTTTATAAAATGTGCGTGTTATTTTAAAAAGAAAAGGTGAAAAACAATCTCAGTATATATTTTGCATTCACTCATGAAATTTGTATGAAAGAGAAAAATAATTTTTGACATGAATAGTATAGACGTGAACAATATTTGACATGTTTCTGAAATGTGCAAAAAAACAAATATGAAATTTGAGAATTTTTGTACAAGTGATATGAAAATGTTTTGGATCTATTTTTTATCATATAAAAATGATATGAATATGTTTAGCACGTGGTTTGATGTGATATGCATCTGAAAACCTTTGGCATACTTATATGTTTTAATTCTGATTCTTATTATAGTTCTAATATGATGATTCTGGTTATGTGATATGGTTGGTACCAACTCGATTTGATATGATATGAGTGCACCTATTTTGAAAGCAAAGTGGTATTTTTTGTACTCTTTTTTGTGTGTACACTTAGGATTCCGAGAATGAATAAATGAAAGTTTTACAATATGATACTGTCTAGTTTGGCCACTGGGGATGGTAAAACCCTACCACATGGGTTAAACATGGTATACGATACGATACGATACGATACGATAATAAGAAGATGTTCATTTATGTTACGTCAAAGCGTTTTTGAATATGAAAAGTGGATTTTGAATATGAGCCATTGGTTTTTGAATATGAACAGTTGGTTTTTGATTATGAAAAATTGTAAAGTCGCTCTTATTTTTTGATAACATGTTTATGAAATCTGCATATGAAAATCAAGTCTTTGAACCTTCTAAAAAAGCTCATGTTTACATGCTAGTATATATGTTTTACTTACTGAGTTGTGGATAACTCATCCCTTATCTCTACAGTATTTTTCAGATTTTTTTTATGGTACATCTAAGGATCAAGACTATAAATTATGTATAAGACTACATGAGTATAGTGGATTAAGTACAAAGACGGTATTTTGGTTATTCAATAATTTGATTCAATAACTCTATCTTGTCCTGTCCACTTTGTATTTTGGAAGGTTGATGTTAATTTTGAGATTTTATGATATTTAGATTAATCATATTGGAGTAGTTGATTTGAAACAATGAATTGTATACATGTGTCATTGAAAACTTTGGAGTCTATGAATGTATGCTTGAGACATGATTTTGAGTGACAATGAGTAACTCTCCGACCCATCCGGAATCGGGGCGTTACACAGTACATGTGTATTGACTATGAGCATCGCCCGGAGCTGACATGGCTGCATGGCATTGAGTAATGAAGTTAATTATATAGCCTTTTTTCGACCTGTATTATCATCAATATTCCATTGCCTTTTCTTCTTCTTTTTCTTTTTCCTTTCTTCATTATTAATGTGGGGATAAATTAAATAAGGGAAATACCATGCATTTGTGCAATCTTCATTGATGAATTTGATGAATTTGCCAATATATATGTAAACTCTGGCATCTAACATCAGACGTTCTTCCTTTCAAGATCAGGATATATACTTGTTTTGGTTATCTTATATATGTCGCACTTCTTGTTCAGTTTGAGATTTGCGGCTATTCAATGGAAGAGCTAGCAGGGATACTTGTAGTTATAAACTGGCATGGTACCTCTCCCTTCTCTTTTAAGATCAGGTTGTGTGTGTGTGTGAGAGAGATTTGCAAAAATTTATTATACAAAAAGTATATTGATTGTAAAATAATAAAGAAACTGTTGGTTTTAGAAAAATAATGAAACCAGAGGAGAAAACAGGAGAGAACATCAACCAACAATTCGTTGATTGATTCTATTGTTCTGCCGTTTACAATTCACCAAAATACATCTTATATGCCATCTTGAGAATAACAACAATTAATAACATATTGTTCCAAAGCAGAGTAATAAATCAAATGATTAATAATAGCAGAAAACTAAATATAGCTTGTATAGAAAACTGCATCAGTCTTCAATAGAAACGTACGGGGGAGGTAGCTTGGCTTATAATTTCTTGAGACAACAGATCAGTCTACTAGATTGAAAGACTCTTAAGCTTTCGTATATGGTAACTGAAAATGACACTAACTGGCTGGGATGTTTGCTCTGGCTTCCAATGGAGCCAATTCAGTCGAAATTAATAATAGGAAAATCAAGATCAGGAACATAGAGGCCCTGTGAACCATGTAGCTGCTACTCGTGATCAAAGTCCTCATCTCTGAATTAATAGAGAGTACTAGATATGGAGATTTAGGGCCAATTATATAGCAATATCTACAAATACGCAGACCATATATATAATTGGTGAAAAGATGGATCCATATATATTTCGAGTAGGAACTTGCATGTATTTCTGATTGGGAATTAATTACTTAATTTTGGTTAATGGGTTAGTACAGAAATTACAAGTGGCTAAACTTTGAGTGGAATACTGTCCCTGCACATGAAATTATGATTATTGACTTGAAAAGAATAAATACCAAAGGTAAAATAACAAGATCATGATGATCAGCATTGAATATTTAATGACTGCACTTTCCATAACAGACCACAAAAAAAGGTGAGAATTTGACATGGAATCCACTCAAAACTCTATGAAAACAAAGGGAAATTCCAAACCTCTATGGTTTGGAGCCACTCTTACTTTGTAAAACCTTAGTTATTACTCGATATTTATTACATTAACTAAGAGAACACACATCAAGTTTAACACACTGCATGAAAAATCTAATGAATAATGGAAAATATGGTTTGTGTAATTGCAAGTGCAATCAATAAGACAGCCGCCAGAAATGAAAGCAAGGCCCAAGGACTGTTGAAATAATCGCGCCTTAATTTTGCCATCCATACATTCTTGTGTCTCCTGCAATGCATGTTCACATCCATGGAAGTTCTAGCATAAATGGAGTTTGTGGTTGAAAAATTGATATTGTCACAAAGCTTGTTAACCATGGTGGAAATAACTTCATCATCTCCCAAATAATTTTGGATAATTCCTCTTCGACGGAGTAATTCAACATCCTTTGGAGTGTTGATGAGATCATCCATAAAACGCACATAGTTGCTGACATAATTAAAACCATTGTCTCGATTACAGTATTGCTCATATGCAATTAGATTTCGTAAGTAAGTCTCTGTTTGATCTCCTATGCTCAAAGGTGAAATCTCCATTAGCCCATTGTTGAACTTTATGGAAAACATGTCACATTTATCTGCCTTCTTGAATCTGATTCCAGCCTCTGCAAGCTCTGTGGCGCCATGTATGTTCCAGTCTTCAATCTCTCTAAGAGCAAATAGACGCTTAAATTTCTTTGCCTTGTTGAATTCGACTCCAGCCTCATGAAGCTCTTTGCCGTAAGGTACTGACTTCCAGTTTTCAATCCTGTCCAGACAAAGTAGACGCTTAAATTTCTCTAATGTCTTTAATTCGACTCCATCCATTTGCGTCCCTATTTCACATGGTTTTGACTTCTGGTCTTCATTCCTATTTCGATCATGTAGGTCCTTAAATTTCTTTGCCTTGTTGAATTCAATTCCAGCCTCTTGAAGTTCAATGGCATAAGGTATTGTTATCCAGCGGTCAGTCTCATATACATCATCCTTAAATTTCTTTGCCATATTGAATTCAATTCTAGCCTCTTGAAACTCTGAGCCATATGGAATTGATTCCCATTCTTCAATCTCTGCCATATTGACTTGGAATCCAGGTTTCTGAAATTTGCTAGTATAAGAAATTGCCTTCCTCATATTTTCCATTTTTGCAAGTAATGGAATGATAGCTTCACGAATCAGACCAAATAGGCGCTTAAATATCTCTGCATTCTTGAGTTTGACTCCTACCTCTTGACGTTCTCTGGCATGATCTATTTCCATATCAAGTAATGAAATACAAATGGTTGTATGTATGAGACCAAGGAGATGCTCAAACTCTACATTCTTGAATCTGAACCCGACCATCAAACGTTGCCATACCATGTCTGTAAGTGAAGGGGTGAGAGCTTCTTGCGCCAAACAAAGTAGATGCTTAATCTTTTCAGTTGAATTATAACTTGATGCATCGACATTCCATTCAAATGGTAAAACGCCAGAGAAAAAATTGAGGGCAAGATCATTAAGTCGTTTTAGGAGAATCATAGTTGTGGAGGTTGAGCTTTCAACACTAATTCCATCTTTCTTCTCATCAATATCGACAACGTGTTCTCCTAAATTTATGGATCTGTTATGAAGTAGTGTGTTGTTACTCTGACTCATCCCAAACAATTTAGCCAGAACAAAGAATGGAAGTTGATTTTCAAATAACAGAAGATCACGAGCTATTCTAGGAAGCACCCACTTCATTTTAAAGATTGGGTCATCTTGACAACCTCCTGCTTTGCAATAGATTTCATACTTGTGGAACAACTCAATAATGAAACACCCATCAAGTAGCATCATTTCTACAAACTCATTTGAGGTCTGGCTAATGTGTTCTCCATAATATTTAAGAGCTCTTTCTTCTAATTCTTTCAAGGTGGCAATGTATGCTTTTACACTTCCCTTCGTTCTTTTAAGCATTTGTTGTAGATAGCGCAATTTATGCTCTTTCATAAACCCCTGGCCAACTTTGTTTTGGTCGTTGTAAGGACCAATGGCAAGCAGCACGGGCTTGTAAGCCTTCTCGTTCACGTTACGTAATTGCTCATGCACTTTATATATACAACGCAGTTTAGCAATTTGAGTCAAACCAGCAAGTTTTCTCTCAATTGCCTCAATACAAGTGGAGAGTGTATCCGAGCTCATATTGTAGAGAAGTAGTACAAGTCTCTGTTCCTAATACAAAGCATACAAATTCTCACTAATTTTAATGGAAACTTCAGATAGAAAAAAAATGCAAGCTTTTTAATATTTAATATGAATAGAGAGAGCAGAACTTATATTCTAGGAGAATAGCACAAATTTGTGTTCAAAGTATTTGTACCTCTCTTTTTTTGGGAAGATAGGTCTTTTAGTTCTGTTTTAATAAAGCGATTTCTCTATTGTCAAGAGAGAGTTTATAAAAGTTAAGACAAGGTCCGTTACGAGGAAATTTGTAGGCTGGGGGAGCTCCTAACAAATAAGTAGCTTGGTTGGTAATCTAAGTTTTTTCTATTTGATTAGTCACAACTATAATTTCGATTTTATTGAATGAAATTAAGTCTATTTCTATAAAAAAAAAAATCACTAATTTTATATTATTTTCTATTAAAATATTACATGTACCGACTAAGACAAATGAAGCTTTCCACTAAATTAGATTGGAGGATTCTATTAGATTATCTTGTGTCATTAAGGAGGATGTACGAAACACATGATTTTTTAATAGGATTAATGTATGGACCCATTGGTTTCACAAATCTCTCAATCCATCTTATCTTATCTTATCTTATCTCAACATTCAAGTAATATTCAAACACAAACACTTTTTAATTTTTAATTTTTCAATTTTTTTATCTAATCATTACAATTTTTTCGAATTTGCAACCAAAACATAAAAACAATTCAAAATTTTCAAATCTAAAAAAAAAAATTAAAAAAAAATATTCTAACCATTTTTAACTCTATAATTTTTCATTCAGCTTTTCTTTCTTATTTCTCAAAATCTCATAAAACGTCTTAATTCAAACTACTATTCATAAATTATTTCATTATTATTTACATATTTCTCATATTATCTTATCTAATCTGTGTAACCAAATGAGACCTTAGTAGTCTGAAGAATTTATTCCATTCCACTACTGTAAAAGGTGCTAAAGCTAGAAATCATGCATCCGTTTATTTTGGGGTTTATTCCTTTCCATTTGTTTGTTTAGACGTGACTACTGGGCGGGTGATTTTTTTAGTATTGTGGCTTAGGTTCCATCCATAGTACATTGGGAATTATTATTTATCCTTCCATTCAGACTTTCAAAATCGCAAAAGTACTATTTAGGAGAGGTTTGGATTCAAAACTCACCTCAACTCATCTCATCATTACAACTTTTTCAAATTCCTACACAAAATATAATAAATAATTCAATTTTTTCAAATCCCAAAACAACTTTTCTAAATTCCAACACTAAATATAATAAATAATTAAACTTTTATTCTACTATTCATAAATCATCTTAACTCATCAATCCAAACATTTCCTAATAGGTGAACTAAGTAGAAATACTATGACATTCGTTTTGGTTTGGGAATGGATACTTGGTTAATAAGGGTTTTGTCATCACTTATTCTTACTTACAGATCAAAGACCTATGCTCAACCATTGGATGGTGCATCCCAAAGGTTCAAGCACTCAATAACACAGCTTTGCTTCATGAAGTAAACGAATTCTCTATCAGACTGCGATAAGGAACAGACACTAGAGTATGGAAACATGCTCTAGATGGCCTTTTTACTGTGTGCTAGTCCTTCTTGGAACTCATTGAGAGACCATTGTCCCAACTTTCCTCCTTCCGGTTTTATATGGAACAATATGCAGTACCCCATAAAAGTAAATATATTTGTTTGGAAACTATGGCATAACAAAATACTACTTGATGGTCGATAGAATTCAATAGTGCAGAATGGCTTTAGCATCGAAATGCGCTCATGATTCTAGACAGTCCGCATCTCATGTTGTAGGGTAATACACTTCCTAGATGTTGGAGAGATAGAGCTGCCACTATGCTAGGCTTCTTTCAAGGAATCATATCAATTTAATCTATTCATTTCATCACTAATCTACAGGGAAATCTAGCTTGCAAGGAACAAAGAAAAGTTTTGAGGATGTAATATGGTGATTGTTAATACTATTATTCACATAATTATAAATGACCAAGGGAACTGAGCTCTCTCCTTATGCCCAAATCTTTGACATGCAGGACCAAAATCTCTATTTTATCTGATCTTCATATAGCACAACACAGATTGTTAAAGTAAGAAACTTAAAAATTATAAACATATATAGATAGTACTTCCAAAGGCAATCTCAGTTTAGCTGGCTGTAAGAGGGTTTTAAGATGCTCTTCTAGCTCTAATTTTACGCTTGGCCTCTCCTATTTCTTGGGAAATGCTACAAATACATTTGTAGAATTTTCAACTTTGGAAACTGGCTTCACTTTATCCTACCAACTCAGTGCATTTTCATGAAAATTTTGAGATTTGAGATGACATCATGCATTTTCATGCTTCCTTAATTCCATTAAACATATATAGTCCATGTTTATAGGGAAGGAAATGCTTAGCCACATATGTGCTCTTGTTGTTTTCACTCTCCCTCTCAACTACCTTATAAGTGCAGTTTGGGTATTTTAGCTGGAATCCCTTACTTGCAATACTAGTCCCTGACCTTTGTTTAGACACGTAGCTGGCCTTGTAGATGGTTTGGTTTGCTTTATACTGTTTGTATCTACTATACTTTTACAGGTTGTAGTTTTAAAGCTTGGTTTTGGATTACCTCTATTCCCTAAGTTTCTTCTTATAAAAGGTTTTTCTCTGTTTTCTTAATAAGATTAAAGTTTCGGCCTTTAAAAAAAAAAACAAAAAAGCAGATTTGGTGAAAAAGAAGATGACTTAGTGGGAAATTTTTGTGAAGCTCTTAAAATCTTTTTACTATTTTTTGTTTAAAAGAAACGATTTAGTATTAAAAACAATAAGCTATTGAAATTGTTTGATATTATAACTTTTTAGAAAGACATAATTATAAATTTATTTATTTATTAGAACTTTTTAGTAGAAATAAAATTTTATGTGTTTGATTACTTTTCATGTTTGTTTATTTATTTATTTACTTCTTTTGATTTACTGGAACAAAAATAAATAAATAAACAAAAATGAAAAGTAACCAAACACATAAAACACATAAAATTACATATCTCTTACACACATATTTATTTACTTCTTTTGATTTATAAATGCTTCATATGTAGATATTCAACCACTAAAAAACTTGGCCGTAAAGTTACTTTCGTGTTTAATACATAGACAGAGACATACGTAGATGGAGACAGAAGGAAATGGAACTTACTTGCTAATTTATTGCTCAACCTGCAGATGATCGTGTTTCGGCTAAAAGCCTGAAGGACAGAAAGAAGAAAAATGGAACTTACTTGCTTATAAAGATGCAGCGTGCTGATGCACCACATCAAGGGAATGTTGACTGCCGTAGACTCTGGTTGGCCTAGACAGCTGTGTGACATATCCCCGAGGACAGATCTAAGATGTTAGCTGCAAACAAATATAAAATAATATATTTTCTTTTTAAATTTTGTGTACTATTTTCTTTCACTTTCGTATATATAAATTAAAAAATTATATTTTATTATAAAATGTGTGTGAATCGAAAAAGCCTATAGGATAGATTATAAAGATGTATCCTTCTGATGCGCCGCACATAGCGGACGTTGTCTTGGACGTAGATTCTGCTAGGCAAAGCCAGCTGCGTCATGACGCTGTGACATCTCCCCGAGGACAGATCTAAGATGGAAAGTTAAACGATTTATTAAAAACAATAAGCTATTGAAACTGTAAAATTCATATACCGTTTGATGTTAGAACATTTTAAAAAGACAGCTTCTACGGTGAACATGGCCTTACTGTTTTAGTATGTTTTTCTTTTCAATATTAGATAATGGACTTGCTTTATCATTAGCCGTATATCGCTTCCTACACGTAAATAAATAAATAAACAAAAATGAAAATAAAAACACTCTAGATCATGAGAGTTACCAAACACATAAAAATTATTTATTTTAACTTAAATTTCTATAAAGTAGTATACATCAATTTATGATCTGCTTTATCTCTACATTACTTTAATATTATTTTTATTCTGTATTTATTCTTTTTCAAATATTTCTTCTAAATACTAATTTCACAATTATTAGCCATAAATTCTTATGTCATATTTGATAGAAACATGTCATCTCCCCGTCATCGTCTTGTCTTTACGTATAGATGCAGTGAGTATTTGAAATTAATGCAAATAATATAATTTTTTAATTATAGAATTTTATCAAATTTATTATTTAAAAAGTTATTTATTATTTAGTAAACATACCTAAAGCATATTTAAAATTATTAAGATAATTCTCAATCAGGTGATTTTAAAAAATAATAAATTCAATTTGTAATTTTTATAAATATACTATATAAACCACAACTTTATCCCTTTTTTTTCCACGAGGGGTGGCTCCCGCTTTCATCTTCTCATTACTCAGGGAAGGCTTGGATTTACACCCTTGGGCCTTGAGGTAAGGAGTCTTTTTCCATTTTTTTAGGGTAGGCTTATGGCCACTGTTGGGAATTCTGTAACGTATTAATAAAAATTTAAATTATATAATCTATATTTTAAAAAGACTAATCAATAATATAATTAAAACTTCATTGGAACCTTATAAAGAGTAAAAACTTCTCATTCTCAAGGAATGTGAGATTCCATACACCACATACTCTTATCCATATCATATGTGGTATCATAATCTACTCCCCTTAACTTCCCAACGTCTTCATCGGGCCTGTTCATTATAGGTGGCACGGCTCAAGTCCAACATTTCTAGTTGGGATAGGCTCTGATATCATTTGTAACGCCTCAATAGAAAGTTTAAACCACATGTCCTATATTCTAAAATGACTAATCAATGATACAATTGGAGTCTTATTGAAACCTTATAAAGAGCAAAAACTTCACATTCTCAGGCAATGTGAGATCTCATATACCACCTACTTTTATCTATATCATATGGGCTCTGGTTGGACTCTACAGTATATTTCATTTTTTTTTCTTATGACTTTTTTAATATTTTTAAAAAAAATATTAAAACAAGAGTTTGACTTCCATAGAAAATCGATGTAACTGAAGAAGCTGAAAATTGGCCTAATAGTTTCTGTTGTCTAATCTCATGGGAAGACTTTGGGTGGTAACCATACTTTCTAATGTGTAACCAATAAACTATGAGTTTTAATTAAAAAAAAAAAACCTAGCAGGAGCCCCAAGGGACGCAGCAACATTTCTCTTTTTTCATTACAAAAAGGAAAAGAAACTAAAAAAACATGAAATAGGAAGTAAAAGAATTTTTTTTTTTTTAATATAAAAAAGAAAAATCTTAATTTGAACCATTTAATCAAAGTTGATTTGTTTTCAGAAAAAATCTTATCTCATTTTATCTCATCTTATCTCATCTAATCATTATAATTTTTTTAACTTTTAATACAAAATAAAATAAATAATTTAATTTTTTTAAATCTTAAAATAAAAATAATATTAAAAATATATTTTAATAATATTTTATTTAATTTTTTAATTTTAATTTCAATTTATTTTATCTATAAAAATAAAATAATCCTAAATTTCATCGAATGCTTCAACAGTAGAATTTATAATGCATATGTAGACAGACGCACGCAGATAGAGAAAGAAAGAAATGGAACTTACTTGCCAATTTATTGCTCAACCTGCAGATGATGGTGTTTCGGCTGAAAGGAAAAAGCCTGAAGGACAGGTCACAGAGTATAAAGATGCAGCGTGCTGATGCACCACATCAAGGGAATGTTGACTGCCGTAGACTCTGGTTGGCCTAGACAACTGTGTGACATATCCCCGAGGACAGATCTAAGCTGTTAAGTGCAAATAAATATAAAAGAATAGTGATAAATATTAAACACACAACATTTTATACTATACCTTTCACAACATATTATAAAATAAAGATATTTTTATAAAATGATTTTAATTTTATAAGATATTTTATAAAAATATCCCTCCTTTTAAAACATTATTGTATAAAGTATAGTATAAAATGTTGTATGTTTATTATTTTTTAATATTAAAATAATATATTTTCTTTTTAAATTTTATTTACTATTTTTATTCACTTTGGTATATATAAATTAAAAAATAATATTATATTATAAAATGTGCGTGAATCGAAAAATTTAAAAAGAATTTCTTCAAATTTTAATTAATATGTAATTTTTTCAATTTTAACTAATCATTTAAAATTAAAAATCTACGTTAAATTAGTCATCACACTCTCTATAATAATAAAATATTATTATTTTTTATTTTTATATTTTTTAATTACTTGTTTATTTTATTTTCATAATTTTTAATAATCTCATACAATCATATTTATTTTTATTTTCACAATCTAATAATTTATAATATAATAATCTCATATATATATAGATGGTAAAATCTCATATTTATAATAAAATAATCTCAAAAAATATTTTTAAATTTAGTATAATTCTTTTCAAATTTAAAAAATAAATAAATTTACTATAACTTATATTTTGAATAAAAATAATTTAATTAATTTAATATAAACTAAATATAATTAATATTTATTAAACTTAAAGATAAAAAAATATTTAACTAATCCAGTACTAAAGCGAGGTAGCCTCTAATGCGCCACATGTAGTGGACGTTGTCTTGTACATAAGAGCATCTCCATCTCATTCCCCATATCACTATTATCTCTAAATTATAGGGAAAAATTTAGGGAAAAGCTCAAAAACTCCCTCCCATCCCATTCCCTATTTTAGGATTTTGATTTATGAAATGAACAGTAGCTCCCTAAAAAGATGCTTAAATAGCTTAGCCTTCTTGAGTTTGACTCCTGTCTCTTGACGTTCTCTGGCTTGATCTATTTTTGTATCAACTATTAAAATACTAATAATTGTATGTATGAGACCAAGAAGATGCTCAAACTCTGCGTTCTTGAATTTGAACCCAACCTCTAAACGTTGCCATACCATTTTTGGAAGTGAAGGGTTGCGAGCTTCGTGCGCCAGACAGAGTAGATTCTTAATCTTTTCAGTTGAATTATAACTTGATGCATCGGCATTCCATTCAAATGGTAGAAATTTAGAGAAAATATAGAGGACAAGATTATTAAGTTGTGTCAGGATAATCTGAGCTATGGAGGTTGAGCTTTCAACATTAATTCCATCTTTCTCCTCAATATCGACAATGCGTTCTCCTAAATTTCTGGATCCGTTATGAAGTAGTGCTTTGTTACTCTCACTCATCCCGAACAATCTTGCAAGAATGAAGAATGGAAGTTGATTTTCAAATAACAAGAGATCACTAGCTATTCTAGGAAGAACCCACACCATTTGGAAGATTGGGTCATCCACGTCTGTTGGATCCTGCGCCTCAGACTTGGGATATTGCTCAGGATTGATAATTGGGTCACCTTCATCAATTGAATCCTGTGCCTCATACTTAGGATTGCTGGTCAATACCAATGATCGGTTCATCTTTATCTATTAGATCTAGTGCCTCATACTCAGGGGATTGCTCAGTACTGATGATTGGGTGACCTTCATCTATTAGATCCTGTGCCTCATCCTTAGGGGATTGCTCAGTACTGATGATTGGGTCATCTTCATCTATTAGATCCTTTGCCTCACACTCGGGGGATTGCTGATCATTACTAACGAATGGGTCATCTTCATCTCTTGATTTCCAGTAGATTTCATACTTGTGGAACAGTTCAATAATGAAACACCCATCAAGTAGCATCATTTCGACAAACTCATATGGGGTTTGGCTAATGCATTCTGCATAGTATTTATGAGCTGCTTCTTCCAATTCTCTCAAGGCCATGATGTATGTTTCTACACTTCCTTTTGTTCTTTTAAGTGTTTATTGTAGATAGTGCAATTTATGCTCTTGCATAAACCCCTTTCCGACCTTGACTTGGTTGTTGTACCGATGGCGAGTAGCACAGGCTTGTAAGCCTTCTCGTTTACGTCACGTAATTGTTCGTGCACTTTGTACATATAACGTTGTTTAACAATTTGAGTCAAGCTAGCAAGCTTTTTCTCAATTGCCTCAATATGAGTGGAGAGTGTATCCCAACTCTTATTGTAGAGAAATAATACAAGTCTCTGTTCCTTCCTGATACAAAGCATACAAATTCTCACTAATTTTAACAAAAATATCTAATACAAAAATGCAAGCTTTTTTATTGTCACTAATTTATACTATTTTTTTACATTAAAAAATAACTTGTGTCGACTAAGACAAATTAAGTTTCCACTAAACTAAATTGGAGGATTCTATTAGATTATCTTGTGTTATTTAGGAGGATGTATAAAACACATGCTTTTTAAATAGGAATCAGGCCCGTGGAAACGAAGCCGACTTTACTCTGCTAAAAGGAGAGTACTCTAATTTTGCTATTGGAATCAGCCCGGTTATTTAGTTGAATAATTATGCTTATCATTTCTACACACTATAAAGTACGCCTATTTTATTTTATTTCTTCATTTTCCCATAACAAATATGTGATGTATAGATGATAAGTAGAGCAACTCAATTAATTTAATAAAAATTAAATTAAATTAAAATTAAAAAAATAATAAATAATATATATTTTTTAAATATGTAAAGTGTGTAGAATGATGAGTTGTTAGACTAAAAACAATTCTATAATGTGGAATAACACTTTAGAAACAAGAATTGATAGGTTTTAATGCCAAGAATAATACCTCCAGCCATTGATGCTATTCATTGTTTTTGCTACGTTTCTCACTATGTTTGGCACTTCCAAACTCTTTTCCACTTTATTTAGATGGTGTAATACTGAAGGGAATTGAGTGAGTGAGTCTGGGGACCAAACACTGTATTTATAGCCGAAGCCTCCATCAAGCTTTGGTGTTTACGTGTCCCACGTGCTCCTATTTGCATGGGATCAGTTATGAACGTGATGATTAAGAGTGGTGGACCACTTCAAGGACTCCTAAGTGATAGATTTGTTCTCACGAACAATTCCGTGAGAAATGGTCAACATTCTCCCACTTGGTCCACAATTCTTAATCTAAGATTTCATCTTAAACCCATCGATAATCTGCATTTAAGTAATAAATACATGAATCATGACGATAGATCTTCTAATAACGAGTATTACCTTCCATGTATTACTATGTATTTATTTTTTAAATATTATAATTTATGTGGGAACAATTTCTTAATGAATAAACCATATGTTTATTTTTGGTTCAACACAGATAAATTTTTCTCAAAAATTAAATTAAGGTGCACATCAATATGAGAAAAAACATCAAAATATTTAAGAATTTCATTAAAATAAAATTGTTCATACAATGAAAAATTACATAATGGAACCAAGTCTCATGTTCAGAACATGATCCTTGAATTTCAACGGTGGCATGCCCTTAGTCAAAGGATCAGTGATCATTAGTTCAGTGCTTACGTGCTCAATGACCACTTTATTTTCTTTAACACGTTCCCTTATGGCTAAATATTTAACGTCGTTGTGTTTACTCCGACTCCCACTTTTATTGTTCTTAGCCATAAAAACAGCAGCTGAATTGTCGCAATACATTCTCAATGACCTAGAGATTGAATCCATAATTCTAAGCCTAGAAATGAAACTCTTAAGTCATACACCATGTGAAGTAGCCTAAAAAAAAGAGACGAACTCGGCATAGTGAAAGTGGCAGTCAAAGTCTGCTTGGCACTCCTCCATGATACAGCTCCATCGACCATAAAAAATATGTATCCTGATATTGATTTGCGTGAATCAATACAGCCAGCAAAGTCAGAATCTGAGTAGCCAATTACTTCCAAATTGTTCGTTCGTCTATACATAAGCATGTATTTTATGGTTCCTTGAAGGTACTTCATTACTTTCTTTGCAGCTCTCCAGTGGTCTAAACCTAGATCACTCTGATATTTTCCCAACATTCCCACAGCAAATGCAATGTCAGGTCTTGTAGAGACCTAAACATACATTAGGCTTCCGACAGCAGAAGTATATGAAATGTTCTTCATTTCTTCCATTTCAAGATCGTTCTTTGGGAATTGATTCAAATTGAACCTATCATCCTTCACAATGAGAGCTACACTTGGTGAACAATCCTTCATCCGGTATCTCTCTAAAACTTTATTAATATAGGTTTCCTGAGACAGACCCAAGAATCAAGATACCTCGAAATCTGTCTCTATGGATCTTAATGCCAATGACATAAGATGCCTCACCCATATCCTTCATATCAAAATTTTTACAGAGGAATTGTTTCACCTCATGCAGCAAACCCTTATCATTGGTTGCTAGCAAAATGTCATCCACATATAAAATAAGAAAACAAATTTTACTCCCACTAACTTTCTGGTATATACATTGATCCATAACGTTTTCTACAAAACTGAATGAATGAATTGCATTATGGAATTTCAAATATCATTGGCGGGATGCTTGTTTTAAACCGTATATGGGTTTCTCGAGCTTGCAAGCCAATTGCTCACCATCACTAGAGGGGAATCTTTCAGGCTGTTTCATGTAAACCTCCTCCTCTAGATCTCCATTGAGAAATGCTATTTTCATATCCATTTGTTGCAACTCTAAGTCAAAATGGGCTACTAATACCAAAATAACACGCAAGGAATCTTTCTTAGATACATGAGAGAAAGTCTCTGTGTAATCGATTCCTTTTTTCTAAGTGAATCCCTTAGCAACGAATCTTGCCTTGTATCTCTTAATGTTGACCAATGAGTCTCTTTTAGTTTTAAAGACCCATTTACATCCAATGGCTTTTACACCATTAGACAACTCAACAAGATCCCAGACTTTGTTACTCTTCATAAAATTCATCTCTTCCTTCATGGCATTGTACCATAATTCTGATTCTTTGCAACTCATGACTTGTGAAAAGAACTCGGGATCATTTTCGGCTCCAATGTTATAGTTCGATTCTTGCAGATACATAACGTAATCACTAGGAATTGCTAATCTCCTTACTCTAACAGATCTTCTTAATGTTGCACCATCATCTTCCTAAGAAGTATGTGGTTCAAAAGTTGTTGGCAACTTTTGAACTACCTGATCTACTGGAATGTCGTCAGCAGCTTGTGGAACGTTAATGATTGGTTGTTTAACCCCAATTTGTACTTGAGGGGTGTTGTAAACAATAACCAATCTATCACTTGAGGTGGAAGGTTGAGATTCTGAATGATCATTCTCAGAAACTATGTTCCTGGTTTGATCGCTCCCACTGATCAAGTCATTTTCAAGAAACTTTGCATTTCTTGATTCCACAATCCTAGTATTGTGAGATGGACAATAAAATCTATAACCCTTAAACCTTTCAGCATATCCAATGAAATACCCACTAATGATCATTGGGTCTAGTTTCTTCTCTTGTGAATTATAAATTCTCATCTCAGACGGGCATCTCCAAACGCGCATATGTCGCAAACTCGATTTCCAACCTTTCCATAATTCAAATGGCGTTTTAGGAATAGCCTTGGTTGGAACTCAGTTTAATATATACACTGTCTTCTTAAGTGTTTCAGACCACAATGATTTAGGAAGATTAGAGCTGCTAAGCATACTCCACACCATGTCCAATAATGTTCGGTTTCTTCTTTCTGCTACACCATTCTGGTCCGGTGAACCAGGCATGGTGTATTGGGCAACAATCCCATGCTCTTGAAGAAACTTTGCAAATGACCCAGGTGCTTGTCCATTCTCTGTGTATCTACCATAATATTCTCCACCTCTATCTGATCTCACGATCTTAATTTGCTTACTGTATTGTTTCTTTATTTCAGCCTTAAAGATTTTGAAGGCATCTAATGCTTCGTTCTTGTTATGAAGCATGTAGAGATACATATATCGCGAGTAATCATCTATAAAAGAGATGAAGTATTTCTGGCCATGTGAGTCCATGTCTGGACTACATATATCAGTATGTATGATCTCTAATATGTCTGAATTTCTATTGGCACATTTCTTTGACTTGTTGGTCTACTTTCCTTTTATGCAGTCTACAGAAGTCTCAAAATCAATAAAATCCATAGTATTAAGTACCCCTTCATTTATTAATCTTTTAATTCTATTTATGGAGATATGACCTAATCTCTAGTGTCATAATTTAGAGGAATCCTCATTAATAACACATCTTTTAGTGCTAGTGTGAACATCTATTGAATCATAAGTGATTTTGTTTTGTAAATTAATGCAGTAAAGACCATCAGACAAAATACCATTCCCAACACAACCAGATTTATAAAATAAACTGAATGATGAATTTGAGAGATTAAAGGAATATTCAAAAGGTACTAGTCCTGAAACTGAAATCAAGTTTCTAGAGAAACTTGGAACATAAAAGGTATTTTCAAACTTTAAAACAAAACCACTAGATAAAATTAAATAGCAAGTTCCTACAGCTTCCATATACGAGCCCATCTTGTTTCCTGATAAGATGCTTCTCTCACTTCCCACTGGCTTCCTTAAGTTTTGCAAACCTTGCAAGGAATTTGAAATGTAAATTGTTGATCCAGAATCAATCCACCATGTGTTAATTTTGACATAACCATATTAGATTCATAATAAACAAGTGAGATTGGATTACCTTTGTCTGCCTGTCATTTCTGGAATTTGGCGCATTCCTTCTTTATGTGTCCCTTCTTTTTACAGAAGAAATACCTGAAATCTTTCTTAATACAACCTTGGGGTGGTATTTTGCCTTTTCCTTTCAATTTGGCTTGAGATTTGCCCCTTTCATGCATTGCCAGCATTGCACTTTCATTCTGTTCCATCATCAGTCTCCATTTCTCTTGAACACACATGGTCATGAGTTCATTAATTGACCATTTATCCTTATGTGTGTTGTATGAGATTTTGAAGGGTCCATATTGATGTGGAAGGGTGTTCAGGATGTAGTGCACCAGGAAGGACTCCGACATTTCAACCTCGAGTTTCTTCAACTGAGCCACATTGTCCCTCATTTGCATAATGCGCTCACACACACCTTTCACACTGGTGAGCCTTACGGATGAGAACTTCATGATTAAGGTGCTTGCTAGTACCTTGTCTGAAGTGACAAATTGTTCATCAATGGCCTTTAGTAAGTCTCGGACCTTTTCATGTTAATCGATAGAACCACGAATACTAGCAGAAATTCTAGTCTTAATGAAAATCATACTGAGGCGATTAGATCGCTCCCATCTCTCATAAAGTGCAATGGCTGCTGCATTGCTGGTATCAATGAGTGCTGGTGGTTCGTCTTTCCTAATAGCATAGTCTATATCCATCCACCCTAAATGAAGAAGAATTCTCTCCTTCCAGACCTTATAGTTATCTCTCTTAAGTTCAGGAATATCATAACGAATATCTGAGAAATTTGCAGGTTGTGTAACTGAATATAGATTACATATTTATATTAAAATTGAGGCCTAAATAAATATTCACATTTTACCAATGTAAATAAAAATTGAATCTAATGACATAAAATTGCCTATGGGCTAAATTTTTAATTCAAGTAGATTCAATTAATCTTTATGATATAATTTTATCAAATTATTTACTTAATTCATAATTCTAAAGGTATATTATGATTTGATGTATATTCTATCTTAAACCTTTATGATAAAACTATCAAATTATTTACTTAATTCATAATTCCTGTGGGTAATTTATGAATAACTTGATATTTTATCCTAATTAATAATATAAATATAATAAAAATTCTTGTGGGATAAAATTTATTATATTAAGTATAATTAATTACAATTAATGTCTAATATTCTTTACGTGATCCTAATCAATTATAATAATTTTACTTAATTAAAGATGTTGTGGCTATTCTCTAATTAATTAAAATTATATGGATCACTAGACATTAAATTGCATAAAACTAACTTAATATTATGAATTACATAATTTTAACTAATATTAACATGTTATTATTATGCACAAAATATTCATAATATAAGCATAAAATTGCATAATCAAAACTATAATATTATGCATAACATTTAATTTCATGCTTTAAACTATATACTCATTCAAAAATTGCATGTATTAATATAAAGCAAAATTAATCAATTCATGCAAACTAAATACGAGCGTAATAAACAAATTTACACTACAATTATCCAAATTGCATATAATTAAATTAAATAAAAAATTATAAGCACAAAGGGTATGGGCCCAAAAAACCCACTTTACAAACCATCTATAAAAGTGGAGAAAAAAATTTTTATTTATTTATTTATTTTTAAAATTTTTCCATATAAACGACATGTCGTTTTTCCAGAATGAAAAAACGACGTGTCGTTTTCCATATTGTTTAAAAGAAAAAGTGCCATGTAAACGACATGTCGTTTTTGTTAAACCTATAAACGACGTGTTGTTTAGTTCGCTATACTGAATGAACGCTGCCCAGCTAAACAACATGTCGTTTTCCACAAAATTGAAAACTAAATGTCGTTTATCTTCATACTGGATAAATGATTTCCGACCTAAACGACATGTCGTTTTCATCAAATTGAAACGACGTGTCATTTATCATTATACTGAATACAAACTCCTGAGCTAAACGACATGTCGTTTTCATCTGATTGAAAACGACGTGTCGTTTAGCATTACTAAATGAACGACTTCCCTTTTAAACGACATGTCGTTTTCATCAAACTGAAAACGACATGTCGTTTATCAACACTGAAGGAATGACTCCCTCCCTAAACGACATGTCATTTTCAATAAGGCTGGAAACGACATGTCGTTTTGGTCGTCTTCAACCTCCAGACAGCACGCATATTCGAATTTCTTCAGCCATTTTCACATCAAAAATCACGTTTTTAATCACAGAAAGTTTAGAAAAACTATTTCTCTATGATTTCTTAACTTTTTTCAAATAAAAAACGTCCAAAAATAAAAACTCAAAATTTTTTCAAAGTTTCAGCCAAAAACAGGGATGAACAGAGTATTGATTTTAAACACCAAGGCAGAGGTTTATATGGCTCTGATACCAACTGTTAGACTAAAAACAATTCTATAATGCGGAATAATACTTTAGAAACAAGAATCGATAAGTTTTAATGCCAAAAATAATCCCTCCAGCCATTGATGCTATTCACTATTTTTGCTACGTTTCTCACTGTGTCTGGCACTTCCAAACACTTCTCCACTCTATTTAGATGGTGTAATACTGAAGGGAATTGTGTGAGTGAGTCTGGGGACCAAACACTGTATTTATAGCTGAAGCCTCCATCGAGCTTCGTGTTTACGTGTCCCAAGTGCTCCTATTTGCATAAGATCAGTTATGAACGTGATGATTAAGAGTGGTGGACCACTTCAAGGACTCTAAGTAATAGAATCGTTGTCACGAATAGTTCCGTGAGAAACGGTCAACATGAGTAACATTCTTCTATTTAGATTATGGTCCATTAATTGTTTGCGAAGCTAGCTCTTAAAATACCGTTTGATCTTATAGACCTTTTGAGAAGATTTCTACCTGGAGTTCCTTCCATCTCAAATAACACGGTTTTAGCATAAAAAAGAAAGCAAAAAAGGGGAAGAATGGTAAAAATGGCGGCCTTACTGTTTCAGTATGCTTTTCTTTTCAATATCAATGATTCGTCGTAGGTACTACTGCTATCTGCAGATTGCTTCTTTTGCTTTACTGGAACAAAACAAATATTAAAAAAAAAAAAAAAAACTAGGGATGAGAGTTACCAAACACACAAAATAACAAAAATAATCCAAACGAAAATTAAAAACAAAATTAAAAGATAAAAGAAGAATTGGGCTTTATAATATTATAATCTTATGTTTAATTGAAAAATTATTACAGAGCTTTTTACATTTTTTCCATTCGAGATTTTGATTTCATTTAAAAAAAAAATATAATATATGAATTTCAGAAAACTTATGATTCAATACCTCCATTAATTTTACAATTAGAACTTTAATAGTGTGATTGACACATGACATCCATACATCAAATGCGAGTCTCTGACTGGCCAATATGGTATTAATATCCATGTTAACCAATTAGAGAATGACATGTGGCATGTTAATTTGGTAACACAAAATTGACTAAAAGTACCTATTTGAAAATTGATTAAAAGTTACAGTGCCTTAACCAAAACAGTCACTGAAACGGTATTCAAAATTTTGTTTTTCAATTTTAAATTTTTAAATTTTTTATCTAATCATTACTCAAATATAAAAAAAAATAATACAACTTTGACAAACTTCAAAATAAAATACAAAAATTAATATAATTGTTACAATCTTAAAAAAATATAAAAAAATTACATTCAAACAATTTTTTAACTTTATTTATTCATTTTCACAAACTCCATTACAATACTAATTTTAAAATATATTATTATTCAATTTGCTTTCCTCTCTCCTTTACCAAAACATAATAAAATATTTTTGCTCAAATTATTTCGCTATTATTAACAAAATTTTGAGATACTTTAATTTAATCATCCAAACATGCCATTAAAGGAAAAATCAAGTAGATAGTAGAAGTAATTAGAAAGGTGAGCAATGAATCAACTACATTTCAATGGCAAAGACATTAGTGCTAAGATTTAGAAAGAAGCAAAATACATTCTTCATCTGCCTAATATGTCCATGTATATATGCAAGTTTTGTATAGTTATTTAAATAAATGTAGGATCTACCATAGAAGAAAAACCTAGAATTTTCATTTAGGTCCAAAGTGTGCCTATTTTTTTTTAAAAAGATTGTGTAGGACTTGCACTCCTTAAAACTATATAGCTCCTTTCCTATAGCAAAAGCCCAGAATGATCGCTTTGTAAGCTAGGGTACATGTAAAAGAAGAAATTATTAAAGAAAGAGAGAGTTTTTAGAAGCTAGTTATTGGAGCTAGTTTTGCTATTAATGGGCCCTCCATTGCTTGTTGAATCCATGCCACTACGGTAAAGGAAAGCCCTACCATTGAGAAGTGCTATAATTACAAGGAGACTTTATAAAAATAAATTTACATACTAACGTAGTTTTATGTGATATGTAAAAATAAATTTACAATCTAACGTAACATATCAAGTAATGTATCATTTTGTAAATTTACTGTTGAGAAATCCCTTTGTGGTTAAAACATTTCTTTTATTTATTCAATGTTCGGTTGGTTAAATATGACTCTTAACTAGTATAGTACTTATCAAGTAGTCATGTAATACCAATACATGATTTCATCCTATAATAAAATGCAACATCAGTTAAAATTAGGACCTAAAGAAATTAGTTTCATATGTATAGCTGATCACTGGGAAGTTAAGAGATCTAGACTATGATTGACACAAACTGAAAAGAAAAGAAAAATGATAACATTTCTAGATAATACATACGTACCCTTTCTGCTATGGTGTCTTCTAATGATCATGCCAGGGATAACACTGCAAGATAGTACCCGTGTCATACGATTGTCTAAGCAGTCAGAAATTTCATTCCACATTGTTATTCAAGAGTAGTGTTAATTACACAGATAGGGGCATAGGTTAAAACACGGAATAGGCTAAAATGGATGACGGATATATAGTCTATCCATTAATTTAGCCTCTCGTGCACTCGCCTGTGTCCCAATCAATTTCATTCAATAAAACATGATTCATATAATATAGCTCAACAAAAGAAATGGTTTGGAGCCACATATATAAGTCACTCTTACTTTGTAAAATCTTAGTTATTACTTGATATTTATTACATTCACTAAGAGAACACACATCAAGTTTAATACACTGCACGAAAAATCTAATGAATAATGGAAAATATGGTTTGTGTAATTGAAAGTGCAATCAATAAGACAACCGCTAGAAATGAAAGCAAGGCCCAAGGACTATTGAAATAATCGCGCCTTAATTTTGCCATCCATACATTCCTGCGCCTACTGCAATGCATGTTCACATCCATGGAGGTTCTATCATAAATAGAGCTGCTGGTTGGAATAGTACTGATATTGAGACCAAGCTTGTTAACAAAGGTGGAAATAACTTCATCATCACCCAAACAATTATGGATAATTCCTCTTTGATGGAGTAACTCAACATCCTTTGGAGATTTAATGAGCTCTTCCATGAAGCTCACATAGCTGGTGACGTAATTGAAGCCATTGTGTCGATCACAATATTGCTCATATGCAATTAAATTTCGTAAGTAAGTCTCTGTATCATTTCCTCTGCTCAAAGGTGAAATCTCCATTAGCCCTTTGTTGAACTTTATGGAAAACATGTCACATTTATCTGCCTTCTTGAACTTGATTCCAGCCTTTGCAAGCTCTTTGGCACCATGTATGTTCCAATCTTGAATCTCTCTAAGAGCAAGTAGACGCTTAAAAATCTTTGCCTTTTTGAATTCGACTCCTGCCTCATGAAGCTTTTTGCCATAAGGTATTGGCTTCAAATTTTCAATCTTGTCCAGACAAAATAGACGCTTAAATTTCTCTATTGTCTTTAATTGGACTTGATCCATTTGCGTCCATATTTCACACGGTTTTGACTTCTGGTCTTCATTCCTCATTCGATCATGTAGTGGAATGACACCATTACAAATAAGACCAAATAGATGCTTAAATATCTCAGCCTTTTTTAGTTTGACTCCGGCCTCATGATGTTCTCTGGCTTGATCTATTTTCGTATCAAGTATTGAAGTACTAATGGTTGCATGTATGAGGACAAGGAGATGCTCAAACTCTGCATTCTTGAATCTGAACCCAACCACTAAACGTTGCCATACCATTTTTGGAAGTGAAGGGTTGTGAGCTTCATGTGTCAAACAAAATAGATTCTTAATCTTTTCGGTTGAATTATAACTTGATGCATCAACATTCCATTGAAATGGTAAAAAGTAAGAGAAAAAACTCAGTGCCAGATCATTAAGTCGTTACTGGATAATCTGAGTTGTGGAGGTTGAGCTTTCAACACTAGTAATTCATTCTTTCTCCTCAATATCGACAATATGTTCTCCTGAATTTCCAGATCTACTAAGTCGTGTTTCGTTACTCTTGCTCATCTTGAACAATTTAGCCAAAATGATGAATGGATGTTGATTTTCAAATAACAGTAGATCATGAGCTATTCTAGGAAGCACCTACCACATTTGAAAGATTGGATCACCTTTAGGATCTCTTGTTTGTCGATATATTTTATACTTACAGAACAACTCAATAATGAAACACCCATCAAGTAGCATCATTTCGACAAACTCATCTGGGTTCTGGCTAATGTATTCTTCATAGTATTTATGAGCTCTTTGTTCTAATTCTCTCAAGGCCATGATGTATGTTTCTACACTTACTTTCGTTCTTTTAAGCATCTGTTGTAAATAGCACAATTTTTACTCTTCTATAAACCCCTAGCCAACCTTGCCTTGGTCATTGTAAGGACCGATGGCAAGCAGCACAGGCTTATAAGCCTTCTCATTTACGTCACGTAACTCCTCATGCACTTTATACATACAATGCTCTTTAGCAATTTGAGTCAAGACAGCAAGCTTTTCCTCAATATAAGTGGAGAGTGTATTCGGCCTGCTCATATTGTAGAGAAGTTGTACAAGTCTCTGTTCCTAATACAAAGCATACAAACTCTCACTAATTTTGACGAAAAATTCTGATAGAAAATTGCAAGATTTTTAATTCTTAATGCGAATAGAGAGAGTAGAGCTCATATTCTAGAGAAATACTACAAAATTTGTGCTCCAAGTATTTTCATACAAATTGTCACTAATTTTATATTCTTTTCCATAAAAATATTACATGTCATCCCTCATCCTTACCTTTTTTTTTTCTAGAGAGAGCAGAGCTCATATTCTAGAGAAATACTAAAAAATTGGTTCATAAGGATTTTGTCATCCCCCATCCTCGATCTCCATCCGCTCAAATGCTCTGTGGTACTTATGCACCACATCCAACATCATACATGTCGAGTTCTATTGAGTCGGAATGTCCAAGCACAACATGGTAGAACATGAAATCTGAAGTTGTTTGGCTATCGCCTTAAAGTTGCCAAACCTTTGGGGGGAAGCCCTCACATACCTCACAAGGTTGCAGACTTTGGTAATGGAATCATCAACGTCCTTCAACCCCTCAACAACTATACATGTATAAACTCATCTTTGACAAACTTTTGGTAATGATATGAGCACAATATCGAACATGTATAAACTCATTTTTATGAATGATATCATCTTTTATCGCCGTATTCCACTTGAACCACTCAATTGCAATGTCATTGGTACTGAGATTGTTAATTGAGATACAAAGGACTTTTTGGATTCCCCAGTCATTCATTCAGTCATCCATCGCCGCACCAATGGATGCACCCTCGTGATCAATAATTTCTTTAAATCCAATAATCCGCTTATGCATCGTCCACTCACTATCTACAAAGTAGGTTGTGATACACATGTAGCTGACATTTTATATGGACGTCTATGTATAAATCGTAAATGAAATTATCTAGCCAATGGTAATAAACATCTACTTCATTTCTGCCATCTCCTTCGCATAACTCAAAGAAAAACAAAACAAGAAAAATTGTTGTAGATTAATTATAGGTTGATTGAGGATCTAATTTAATGCTTGTTAGGCTTACATATGTGATATTTGATATCCAACTTGTTGATCATTTTGTCAACCAAACTAGCTAATTTGTGGACAAAAACTTGCTCCGTGTTTACATACTATGACTATGAGTACTTTGATCAATGACCTGCTCAGCACCCATCTCATGATTTCTTGTGGCTAAGATACACTGATTAGCTAGCTATACGTTTGAAAATTTTAGAAGTGGTTAACTACTTCTAGTTGGGGACAATTAAATTAATTAGCTGTAATTTATAGACGGGATCGAGGACTTAAACAATAGTGTAGATGGTGAATAAATATATATGGGGCTAGAAGCCTATAACTTATTTTTCCAATTAATTCATATACATATATATATATATATATATATCTACACAAATTCAAACTAAAGATTAATTGAAGATATATCAAAATTAATTAAAGCCTAGCTAGATGGAAACAGACAAATCAAATCTTTGTATGGGTTGTTGCTGGTTGGAGAAACATCACATATTGCTTTGTGCACGTGACATGTGCGTCCTAGGTCTATCTAACCAGCTAGCTCATGGGCTCAAAATGCCTTGTATCATATATATTCCTAGATATATAGATAGATGAAGTTTTCCATGAATACCAATTAATGAAAGTATGCTTCATGAATGTTATCATTCATGCATTATTGTACCCTTTAGAATAAAACAATTCACAGTTTCATTTTCACAAACACCTTCCCTGCATACACTGGTGCTATTTCTGTGATTTCACAGTGTTCCACATTTACAAGTAACCCAACATTTACAAGCAATCCATTTCAAAACACCTTCCATGCATACACTTTCACTCCACCGTAATCCATCCCATTTTACATTTACAAGCAACCCAACAGCCAACAACTAGACCCAAACAACTATTATAATGTAATCTTACCGTGACTTGGTGGATGTAGATATTTTGGATGCTTCCAAATGATGCTTTCAGTTTCAAGCAATGTAATTTTCGGGCGTGATGTATATGGCAGTGAATGCAAACAGACGATGTAGACGATGACAAAGGCTGAATGGTGTAGACGAAGGCAAGATCAGTGGATCACGACAGCAAACAGGAATGGAGCAATAGAGACTCAAAGATGGAAGTGGGATTTGTGAACAAAGAAGATTCAAAAGAAGGGAGAGAGTGAGGGGAAGAAGAAGGAAGAAAGGGGGTCCTGCATTTTGGACCCTCGTGTGAAGAAACGACGTCATTCGACACTAAGTGAAATGGCGTCATTTATTTTTATTTTTTTAAATTCATTTAAAATGATGTCGTTCTACATTAGTTTTTTTTTTTTAAAAAAAAGTCAGAGTTCGGAATTTAATGAAGCTTTGAACTCCGACTCTGACTCTAACTCCAAATTCTGACAACTCCGACTTCGTCGGAGTTGGAAATGGAGCAGAGGTCAGACGAAGTCAGAGTGGGCGGAGGGCCAGGTAAGGCCCACAAAACACGTATCTAGGGAGGAAAGAGGAACATTCATATCACCTGCACGAACTATAGCCTGCGCAATTGGACAAGGAACACGCCACACGGGGTGGTTAGAAAGGACAACAAGTGATGTCTAGAGCCAGCCACTCGCCTATCCTTGAAGTTGCAGTAGTGGGCGCGCAATCCCTTAGCTTGCCACAGAGGACAGACGAGGGAGGGATGCAGACACACGCATGAAATGGCAGAACGACGATTGGCATGGAAGGTACTAGCAACACTTGGGACCATCTTGACCGAGGTATATAAACCCGCCCTGAGCTCAGGTAAACAATCTTTGAACACTTCATGCAATAATTCTCCACTCTTGAGTCAATAAGACCCATATACTAACTTAGGCATCGGAAGTGTTCCTCACCACCACAAGCCTCCACTCTAGTGACTCCTGCAAGTCCAGTGAGTAGAGTCGAAGAGCACTGTCAGTTGGATCGATAGAATAACGTGTCATTCGTATGCCGGTAGCAACGTGTTCACAAACCAAATGCGGACAAGAAGAATCATCAAGAAACGTGGAAGCGATGCTTGTCAAAATAGAGGACATGATAAAAAAGTTGACAACGGAGGTGGGAAGTCTCCGGTCGGAAAATGAAGCCTTGCAATGAGTGAATAGCGAGGTAATGGGAAATGACAGACCAAGCTAGAACTAGCATGCCGATTCGCAGAGTGTTGTGAAAGTAGATGTAGCAGGGGAAGAGAGAATACAGATGCATCACAAGCTACAAGACCTCATGGACAAGTACGCAGAAATGAATAGGAAGATGGGCATGTGATCCTTGCTCACTGGCATAGACTTGCCGTACAATGCGAAAATCATGGCAGCACCTCTTTCGCCCAAGTTTAAGGCCCGCGAAACACATATCTAGGGAGGAAAGAGGAACATTCATATCACATGCTCGAAGCATAGCCCACACAATTGGACAAGGAACACACCACATGGGGTGGTTAGAAAGGACAACAAGTGATGTCCAGAGCCAACCACTCGCCTATCCTTGAAGTCACAGTAGTGGGCGCGCCATCCCCTTGCTTGCCACAGAGGACAGACATGGGAGGAATGCATACGCACACACGAAATGGCAGAACGACGATTGGCATGGTAGGTACTAGAAACACTTGGGACCATCCCGATCGAGGTATATAAACCCGCCTTAAGCTCAGGTAAACAATCTTTGAACACTTCCTACAATAATTCTCCACTCTCGAGTCACTAAGACCCATATACTAACTTAGGCATTTGAAGTGTTCCTCACCACCTCAAGCCTCCACTCTAGTGACTCTTGCAGGTCTTGCGAGCAGAGTCGAAGTGCAACATTAGTTGGATCGATAGAATAACATGTCATTCATATGCCGGTAGCTACATGTTCACAAACCAAATGCGGACAAGAAGAATCAACAAGAAACGAGGAAGCGAGGCTTGTCGAAATGGAGGACATGATAAAGAAGTTGACAACGGAGGTGGGAAGTCTCCGGTAGGAAAATGAAGCCCTGTAGAGAGCTAATGGGAAATGACAGACCAAGCCAGAACTAGCACGCCAATTCATGGAGTGCTACGAAAGTAGACATAGCACGGGAAGAGAGAAGATAGATGCATCACGAGCTACAAGACCTCATGGACAAGTACGCAGAAATGGCCAGGAAGATGGGCATGTCATCCTTGCTTACTACCACAGACTTGCCGTACAACGCGAAAATTATGGCAGCACCTCTTCAACCCAAGTTTAAGGTCCCTCAAATGGAGATGTATGATGGATCTAAGGATCCTTTCAAGCATTTGGAGATGTTTAAGGCTCACATGACCCTTCATGGGTTCTTGGGTGAGATTGCAAGCTGAGCTATGCCCCTAAGATTGCAAGTTGAGCTTTCCCCTTGACCCTTCAAGGACCATGCACATAGCTTCACCAACTCAGAAGACACCTTAAGGTACTTGAAGGACCATAGGAATACCGAGTTGGAGTAGGCTAATTGGACAGCCAGCAGGTCAGCAAGAAAGACGCATGAAAAACCCAAGAAGAAACAACAGGACACCAGGCGAAGGGACAATACGACAGCTAGAGTGCATGGCACAAAAGGGATCCACACTAGTATGGCCATAGAAAAGGAACATGCGCAGTCCTGTAGGGAACAGCCTAACAGGGCTGAAAAGACCAACAATTCTGCACGTACCACTAGACAGACCGAGATCGAATTGAAGACTGGTACACCTTGACGTGGAGGATGGAAGAGCTAGAAACCTTGTTGGCTCAATGCCACAAAAGGGACCAACGTCCCGTGTACTGAGGAAACGGGTGCGCGATACCTTAGTAGAGTGAAAGTCCCAAAAGGCATAAGACGGGGAGAGAGACACCTTGAAGCCCACCTCGTCAGGTCCCGACCTTTCCAGAAAACACTCTAGGTGAAATCCACACCATAGCAGGTGGGTACATAGGTGGCAACCAAACCTCCTTAGGACGGAAGGTCCATGCTCTTAGGGCCAAGCACGAAGATGTAGTCATGGTCGAAAAAGCTCCAGAAAGGTAGACGGTGCACAAAAGGTGTCGTTATTACATTTGGCGAGGAAGATGATGATGGGATGTTCCACCCCCACAATGATGTCGTAGTATTGACCATGTAAATCACCAACTTTGTGACACAGAGGATCTTGACTGAGAATGGCAACTCCGCCGATATGCTGTTCCGGAACACGTTCACCAAAATGGGGATCTACCTTGATAGTTTGCACCTAGCCTCAATGCCACTCAAGGGGTACTCCGGAGACGTGGTCTAGTCAGTCAGCGCAATCACCTTTTTAGTTTTAGCCGAGAAGGCCCCTAGGAACTTTGCAACAATGATAGACTTCTTGGTGGCGAAAGCCCCGTCGTCATACAATGCAATATTGGGATGACCCGTGAACAACCTAAAGGCAATAACGTTGACTTATCACCTAAATATGAAGTTCCCCACCAATGATGGAGTCGAAAAAGGTAAAGGGGAACAAGTGCTCGCTCAGGAATGCTATGCTCAGGAACTGAAATGTGGAGGGAAATACATGAGAGCACTTGAGGAAGCGACCCACCTCGTGGGACCTCCACAGCCGCCCCACCTAGTTGACTGGGAGGAAGAGGTCCGAGATAAGCGAACCTCTAGTACTCATTCCCATAGATCCCATGTGGTTTGAATACACCATAAGAGTCAGGACTAGGATGGGGCCCAAGATAAGGAAAGCTATGAAACAAAGCCTCATCGAGCACCGAGATGTGTTCACGTGGAGCCATGAAAAGATGCCTGGAATTGACCATGTGATCATTGAACACTGCCTGTGTGTCGATCCTGAGGCCAAAATAGTTCGACAGATATGCAGGAGTTTTAGTGCTGAGAAGTATGCCATTATAGCTGAAGAAGTCAACCCCTCCAAGCGGTGGGATTTATTTGGGAGGCACACTACCTTGAGTGGCTATCCAATGTCGTGTTGCTGAAGAAACCAAATGGCAAGTGGAGAGTGTGCATTAACTTCACTGATTTAAACAAGGCTTGCCCTAAGGATAGCTTCCTGCTACCCCATATCGACTTGATTGTCGATTCCACAGCAGGCCATCAATTGCTTATTTTCATGGATGCTTACTCAGGATAAAACCAAATCCATATGAACTCGGATGACAAGGAGAAAGCAAGACCAAGCACTCTTTTGTTACCGAGCTAAAAAATGCGGGGGCAACGTACCAACAACTAGTCAAGCAAATGTTCAAGGATCAAATAGGTCGCAACATGGAGGTATACGTGAAACAGTTTGCTGGTTAAGAGCAAAAGGCCTAAGAATCATCTAGTCGACTTGCAGGAAGCCTTCGTGGTCCTACAACGGTACAAGATGAAGCTCAACCCACTGAAGTGTGCCTTTGGGTAGAGTTGGGAAAGTTTATGGGCTTCATGGTCTCTAAATGGGGAATCGAAGCCAACCCGGACAAGGTTGTAGCAATAATGAACATGCCCCCTATGCGAAACATCAATGAGGTGCAAAAGGTGGCCGGGTGAGTGGTCGCCTATTCTGTTCATCTCTCATTGAATGGAAAAATGCCAGCCGTACTTCAAAGTGCTATGGAAGGGGCAAAACTGGAATGCCGAATGAGACTAGGCTTTCAGTAGATTAAAGGAATATTTGGCTAACCCCCCTCCTCAGCCAAGTAAAACTTGGGGAAAACCTAGTTGTGTATTTGTCAGTATCAAGACACGCCATCTCGACAGGTTTTGGTTTGGGATAGAGAGGGCCGGCAACAGCCAGTATACTACACAAGCCGAGCATTTCAAGGAGTCGAGGCACGTATGGACATGATGGCATTTGCGTTGGTGATCACAGCCAAGAGGCTAAGGCCATACTTCCAAGCCCTTTCGATGAAGATGCTCACTAATACACACTTCAAGAAGGTCTTGTGAAGATCAGACATCTTGGGCTGCCTAATGAACTGGGTTGTTTAATGGAGCGAGTTTGACACGGAGCACCTCCCTCGCATTACAGTGAAGGGACAAGTGTTGGTAGACTTCGTAGCTAAGTTTGCCAACTTCCTGGTGGAAGTACTGACAACACCCATAGGAAAGCTCTGGTAGGTCTTTGTCGACGGTTCATCCTGTCGGGCTGGCGAGGGAGTATGGGTGCATATTGTCACGGAGTTCGGCGAAGAACACAACTACGCAATCAAGCTTGCATTTAAGACAACAAATAATAAAGCTTAGTATGAAGCGCTGCTGGCAAGATTAGCGATGGCTAGAGTACTAGGAGTGGTGGAGATAGAGAGCAAGGCAGACTCCCAAGTAGTCATTAGCCAAGAACGGGGTGAGTTTGCCACGAAAGGTGAAAAGCTGAAGAAATTTGGCCTTCTTTGATTACTAATCATACTATATAAAACGTATAGAAAAGAGACAAAGCATTGCAGAGGAAAAACTTTTGTTTTGAAGAATTAAGTGTTATAGATATATAGATTAATATGTTACATAAAAAACCCTAATTTTGGTAGGGATGAGACACGAGGAAAAGTGTGTTATAATTACAAAATAACTCATGGTAAAATGGATGGAAGGCTTTGATATTATTTAAATGAATATATGATGAAATTAATTAAGATAACATCTTTAGGTGCTCGACTCCACCCTCAACCACTACTAATTAGCCTTCTTCAATCTATTTTTCTGGTTTCCTGTTTTTCTATTTTCTTTTTCTTCCACTAGTTTGGAAATGTCCATTTGTCACCTTTTAGTCTTCAGACAGCCACACGGGTCCCACCATTGTGTTTGTCGACATCCCTCACCTCATGTATTCTCTCTTTTAGTTTTAATGCAAGTTTGTTGAAAACAATTAAGATAACATTTGATGTAACATAACAAAAACAAAGCAAATCTTGTTGAGAATTATATTTGTAATGGATAAAGATGACAATTGAATAGCGCTGTCAAGAAATAGGTTGTAATTTTTGTTGGAAAAGATTTAAATGAAAATGAAATTGGATCTTTGCTTCAAAGGCATGTAATGATACAGATTTCCTTAAGACAATTTTTGCCTCCTCTAATTTAAATTGATTGGTGTGCATTGCATTAAGACAAAATGTCTCCAGGATACAATGAAGCCCATAAGAACTATTTTGTTGTTTGATTGTATTCTACACTTAACAAAATCAAATCAGAATACCAAAGTATTTGTAACTTAAACAAGAACTTAATAACCATTAACAAAAAACAGTGGAATAATAAATAAAAGTGAGGGAGAAAGAGGAGCATTTTGGGACTACCTCCATCACCAAAAGGACCAAAGAAGGTGGAGCTTGTCCTCCCTTGATGCCTTGGTAGAGGAGAGATGAGGGGGAGCAAAAGAGGGCTGGCCGAGATAGGGAAGCGTTCACTTGTAGGGGTATGAAGGGCGGTCATGGCAATGCATGGATCTCTTTTGTTCCCATTTCGAAGAGGATGAGGCAAACCTCTTCTGATCGTGAGACAAAACTACTTCCCAAACTCTAAAGGACATGCGTCCAATGAATCGTGACTGGTCCAAAGAAATAAGGAAGTGGTCAATGTTCAAGTAGGTGAGAAGGGCAGCATACCAAGTTGCTTATGGGTTCTCCTTAACCCATGAGTAAACGAAAGCCAAACGGTAAACTTAGTGAGGAGAGGGGACCACCTCGAGAGAACCACTGCCCAAATGGTAAGCACCGGAAACTCACCTCGCTTCACTTCACCTACAAGGCACTCCCAGCAGGTCCCAGAAACAAAGTAAACTTCCTACTTCAATCCTCGATGTGTGAAAAGCAACACTCCAGGTGTGCCACCCAGAGGCCCGTCCACACACAGAAGCTGCACAGATTCCCTTGTTGTGGCCCAACGCTTGGGAGTGAAGGAATTTGTGAGTTGTAAGGTTTGGGTACTCGTCATTTGTAGGTTCTAGGGTCAAGCACCACACCGAGTAGCATGACAACAATATCCTCTAGGCGTTTGGAAGAAGCTAGGATAGGGCTAGACCCAAGAAGTCCAGGACATAGCGAAGGGGTGGCAAAAAGGAAGTCGTAGCCCCATCGAGAACATGATGGTGTAAAGGTCCACTTGCTCAGCAAAACCCTCCAAGTCCATAACGCCCTAATATGGATCAGGTAGGACTTGCTCCACAAAGTCTAGGACTCCATGTAGATCTTGCATAGAGTTAATGTCTAACATGGTGGGGTGGACTAGAAGTGCACCGCAAAGCATCCTATTCGAAAGAACCCACATCGTTAAGGCCGTCATGTGACCCACAAACTTGGCGAGAGGCGGGAGCTCTGTTGGGAACCCACCACAAGCACTGCCATGAAGGTATGATGAGAGGGCATCTATGGTTGTGTGATATTGAGAGGATAAGAAAAAAAGGAAGACAACTATGAAGAGTATAGAAGGAAAGACAACTATGGAGGTATGCGCATGAGCTAGTGGGACCGACAGAGAGGAACAATAGGTGACCATATGGAGTAAGCAAGATAAGGAAGGAAAGCGACGGTTTGGAACCTACGCTTCCCCCTAGGTCTACAAGTTTCACAAGCCACAGGAGGAAACATGTGATTCTGCGAAATGAGTTGGTTGAAAGAACGTAGGGAAAAGGGAACAGATAGAGGTTACTCTATCTGAGGGAGGATAATCATGACAACGGGTCGACAAAGAACGGTAAAAAAAAAAAATTGAAAATATGATGAAATTCCTGTCACACACGTGCGTGACAAGAATTCACGGGGTAACTATAAAACCCAAAAAGTGCTTTGAAAGATAAGAGCCTAACCAAGCTTGTTAAATGTTAAAAAAGCCTACCAGACTAAGCTCTACATGTACAAAGGTAAGGTTGTGCAGATGGCTTTAAGGTTTTCCATTTAGAAATGAGGACAAGGTCACCAAAGGCAAAATGGCTGCCCACCTCCCTTTGGGAAGGCCATGGGGAGAGGAAAATTTGCTGAACTGCAGATCAAACCTACACTCGTTAGGAAGGACTCGTCGAGATCCTCAAAGGTCCCACTGCATTAAATGCGATGATACATCCACTCGAAAAAGGGCCTACAAGACTAATTTGTCCATGTCAAGGAGGGTTCACCGAGGCCCTTAGCAAGGCATGCTGCATCAAATGCACTAACTAGTACACTAACTTGAGAAGGCAAGTCCAAAATTGGCCAGAATGGCCTTGGAACCCAAAGAGGTTACCGTATTAAATGCAATAGTATATCCCCTCTGGAAGGTGTCAACCACTGAACTGGTAGGGCCCCCCATGGGAGCTATGATACAATTACGAAAAGGAAGAGAAATCTAAAGTTATGTTCATATTCTCTTATACTTTCTCGTTTCTACATAATCATTGATCATAACTTTGGTATGAGCTAACTTAGGCATGTAGCATCCTTTGGCCAAAAAGGCTGCACTAGCCTTCTTGATATTAGGAGGGAACAATTTATCCAGAATGGAGTGGGTGAGGGTGAGAAATACGTCCCTAACAATTTGAACTTGACAAAACAAGATTACAACCCTTAATCTCATTTTGCCTTTTGCCCACACACTCACTCACTCTCTCTCAGTTGTGGTTCTACCCCAACTGTAGACCATTTTTGGCCCTTCAAAGTTCATTTCCTCTGCTATTGAAATCCCTTATTTATTTAATGTTTGAATAGTTGGTCTTGATGTAGTGATTTTTCATTTTCATTTTTGAATTTATTCTCATGTTCATGGAATTGTTGCTTAGAAATTGATTTCTTAGGCCTAACTTGAAGAAATCATCGATGTTGGCACGCATTTTAGGTCGGGGGTGTTTTGTTGAGGGTTTTTTCAAAAATACAACATGCGATGCACATGAAATTGGCTTGGCGTCTTATGTCTATGGATTCTTTGAGGTCTCGCTTCCATATGTCCAAATATGGGATAGGAAGACATATCTCATTGATGACATCTCAAAGGTCTGGTTCGAGGCTCTGGAGATCTATGGTTACAGTTATTCCGAATGTTTGTGAAGCTACCAAAGTCAAGGTCACGGGACTCATTCTAGTTTGATAGATGGTTTATGGATGGCCCTTTATGCGATATCGTTGATATGGTGGGGAATCCTTTTTTGCGAATAAAAGATGTTTAGTCTGGTGATACTTGGAATTTAGAATTGTTAGAACAACTAGTAGGGGAGGAGCAGGCGAAGGAAGTGCATCGTAGTACTTGTGCAATCAGGCCTGGGAATGATGTGCAAGTATTGAAGCCAGCTCAGGATGGTTGGTTCACTTTGGGTAGTGCATGGGATATAATTCGAGTCAAGGGCAAGCGACATCCGTTGATGGATTGGATTTAGAATAAGCACTTGCCAAAAAAGATTTCGGTTTGTATGTGGAGAGCCTGTTTTAGGGGTTTATCTGTTGATGACAGAGTGCAGTCCCGTGGAGTAGTTATGGCTTCAAAATGTGACTATTGTAGCTCGCCGAAGATGGAAATGTTGGACCATGTCCTTGCGTATGAAGAAGTTGCACAATAGGTCTGGCGCATGGCAGTAGTGGCGCTAGGGGTATCTTGCTTCCATGCAAGGACTTGGTGGAACCAAGTTAAAGTTTGGACGCCCTATGCAAAAACATCCACCAAGAGAGGTTTATTGATTGGTTTACTGCCAAGCATTCTTACTTGGTGTCTGTGGCAAAGACGCTGCATAGCTTAGATGGAAGGAACCTTGGAAAATGTAGTGGGTGTCTGGTGAGCCATTCGGTTATGGTTAGGCCAAGTAGTTAATGAGATTGATGATAAAAAAGCTTTAGCACCATTGATGAACAAATATTGTGGGCCATGAACATTCGGATCAGTCACCGTTCAGTTAAGAGAGCAGTGTTAGTAACCAGGTCGAAGCCATTGTGCATTTGGTGGAAGTTGAACGTGGACGGTAGTTGTAGAGGGAACCTAGGAAGATGTGGTAGTGGAGGAGTGTTGCGGGATCATAGGGGTGAGATACAAGGAGGTTTTTCCACTCAGTTTGGTTTCGGCACAAACATTGAGGTTGTGTTGAGAGCATTATTGCAAGGGGTGGGGCTATACAAAGAGTTGGGTTATAAACAGGTTAATTTGGAATGTGATTCCAAGGTAGTGGTAGACTGGCTTGCTACCTGTTGCTGCAATTTGTGGTACTTATGGGATTTTTGGGATGCTCTTCTACATGAACTAGAAGGTATTAATTTTCAGGTGGTACATCAATTTAGGGAGGGCAACCAAGCTACGGAATATCTTGCAAGAAGAGGTGAAGAGGGTCTAACCTGGAGGTTTGTCATAGGTGAAAGTTTACCAAGTTTTTTTAGGGGCATTATCAGATTAGATAAATAATGGGGCTTCCTAGTATGAGAAATTACATTTGTTGGCTCCGTTTGTTTATTTGGAAGGTTTGTTTTGTATGGTTTTTGGTTTTGGTTTGTGATTTTGTGGTTGATTGTGTTCCACGGTTTTCCTCCACGCTGAGTAAGGTTTATCAAGAAAAGTAGAGGTGCCGTCCTATTTTATTAAAAAGAAAAAAAGAATTTCGAAGGATTTCATGATTTTGCAAATGGTGGTATGCATAAAAAGACTTTTAGGACAAGAAAAGTTACAATAGTTTGAAAATTTGTGTTTCTGTGAGTGATTTAATGATGTTGATTTAAAGAGGAAAAAATAATATAGAGGAAAAACAAAAAACCGAGATGAGTAAATAAAATTCAACATTTGCTCTAACTCCAAGTCCTTATCAATATTGTACGTCTCCATTGATGATGTGGTCCATTTATGATCAGCATTTATCATATTCATCCCTTTCGGAAATAGTTGTATTCTATTGTTCAGAAATGACTTTCACCCAAAGACGGACAATGTTAGTCGTATGGTCCATTTCGTAAACAATTCTGCTTCGGAAAAGACTTTCAGGTCTAAGAGATTAAAGAGGTGACATTTTTTCCAAGCCCAACGTCACTGCGCTTGACATTTTTTAACACCGTTACGTTTGAACATTGGTTCGTTAACGTTCGAACGGAAATTCGAATGTTGATTGTAATTAATGTTCGGATGTATAAACGTTCGAACGTAAATATGAAACGTTCGAACTACAATCAACGAACGTCAACTTCTATCATTTGAATGTCAATCGGTCGGATTGCCGTTCGAAAGTTCAATTGGATGTCCGAACATTACTTTCTGTGACAAATGTCAACCGTCACAAAGAAAGGGAATGTTCGAACGTTTAACCAAATAGAACACCTCCAACCATCACAAAAAATATTTTTAGTGGCGGTTCAAATGTAAACCGTCACCAATTGTTTGCTGTGGCGCACATTAGGTTACGATCGTAGTGACGGTTTCAAACCATCACCAAATATCTTTATTGACATTTTGGTAATTTTGGTGACGGTTTCCTCTGTTACAAAAGACAAATTGTGTTGTAGTGTATGTAGCTTGTGAAACTTAACAAAATTATTCCTTTAGCAATGGTCACGAAGGCCCGATGCTATATATTCTATGGTTTTATTACCCTTCATTTTCCTTCTGGATGACATGGTGGATTATAAACTTATGTGACATATATATATTCGCCAATTAAAGGATTATAAACTTATAGAGCAAGATCAAGATGTTAATTATATCTGCTTGGAAAAGTATATATAAATATATATATATATGTTATTTTCATGAAAAGCGAACAATTTGTATAAAGAAACAGTTTGATGATGAGACTGTGCCACAATCTGCTGAAAAATCTTTCAGAATTGATTATTTTAGATATTATATATATATATATATAGTAGATCAAGCTTTTCAATCAACTAAAAATAGGTTCGAACAATTACAATATATGAAAATATTTTTGGTTTTTTATTCAGGTTGAAAAAACTAAGATCTTTAGAGGATGAGGATTTGAGAAAAAAGTTTCTTAGTTCGGAAAGTTTTCTAAAACATGGTGAATATTCTTGGTTTAGACTTGTTTTCAGAATTGAAAGTATTAAATAAAGGTTTTGCAAATAGATACTAGTACTCCAATAGCAACATTGGATTATATTAAAAAGTTAGATTCTTTTCTAATTGCATGCATTGCTTATAGAACATTATTGACAATACTTGTGACCGTTGCACCTGAAGAAAGAAGCTTTTCAAAACTAAAATTAATAAAATCATATTTACATCCAACTGTGTCACAAGAAAGATTAAATGGATTGCCATTTTTTCTATTGAAAATGGAAAATGCTTGGGATCCCGCTGGAGCTCTCGCTTCAATTTTTTTTTTTTTTTTACTTAGCATTGTGAATTTTCTTCTTTCTTAATCACTCAGGAAAAAAAAAATGAATAAAAAAAAAGGGAGTGGGAGCTCCCAGTGGGATCCCTAGCATTGTCCATAAAAAATAACATATTAACAAATATTGAGTATAAAAATTTGATAAGTAATTTTGCATCTCAAAAGGCAAGAAGAATGATATATAACATTTCGTGATAATACGTAGCCTTGCCGCTATGGTGGTCTGCTAATGATGTGAGGAATAACACTGGTAGATAATGCGTAGCCTTGCCGTATGGCTGTCTAAGCAATGAGAAATTTCATTCCACATTGTTATTCAAGAGTAGTGCTATTAATTACACTGAGAAGGGCACGAGTTAAAACACAGAATAGGCTAAAATGGATGCACATGTAGTCTCATGATCCATCTTAGCCTATTTCGTGTTTTAGCCTGAGCACTCGCCCGTGTCCCATTCAATTTAATTCAATAAAACATGATTCGTATATAAATACCTCAACAAAAGATAATAAGTCACTCTTAATTTGTAAAATCTTATTATTCGATATTTATTACATTTAACTACGAGAACAAACATCAAGATTAACACACTGCACGAAAAACCTAATGAAAAATGGAAAATATGGTTTGTGTAACTGTAAGTGCAAGCAATAAGAAAGCAGCAAGAAATGAAATCCATGCCCAAGGACTATTGAAATAATCGCGCCTTAATATTGCCATCCATTCATTACAGCGTCTACGACAATGTATGTTCACATCCATGATAGTTCTAGCATAAATGTTGGTTGAAAATCTGACATAGTGACCAAGCTTGTTAACCATGGTGGAAATAACTTCATCATCACCCAAATTATTATGGATAATTTCTTTTCGGCGGAGTAACTCAACATCCTTTGGAGTGTTAATGAGATGATCCATGAAGTGCACATAGTTGTAGATGTAATTCACATCGTTATCTCGATGACAGTATTGCTCATATGCAATTAGATTTCGTAAGTCTCTGTATGATCTTCTATGCTCAAAGGTGAAATCTCCAATAGCCCATTGTTGAACTTTATGGAAAACACATTAGATTTCTCTGCCTTCTTGAATTTGATTCCAGCCTTTGCAAGCTCTGTGGCACCATGTATGTTCCTGGCTTCAATCTCTCCAAGAGCAAGTAGACACTTAAATTTCTTTGCCTTGTTGAATTCGACTCCAGCCTCATGAAGCTCTTTGCCGAAAGGTATTGACTTCCAGTTTTCAATCTTGTTGAGACAAAGTAGACGCTTCAATTTCTCAACTGTCTTTAATTCAATTCCATCTATTTGCGTCCCTGTTTCACATGGTTTTGAGTTCTGGTCTTCATTCCTATTTTGATCACGTAGATCCTTAAATTTCTTTGCCTTGTCAAATTCAATTCCAGCCCCTTGAAGTTCAGTGGCATAAGGTATTGTTAACCAGTTCCAAATCTTATATGCATCATCCTTAAATTTATTTGCCATATTGGATTCAACTCCAGC
This sequence comes from Juglans regia, assembly GCF_001411555.2. Taxonomy (NCBI): domain Eukaryota; kingdom Viridiplantae; phylum Streptophyta; class Magnoliopsida; order Fagales; family Juglandaceae; genus Juglans; species Juglans regia. The sequence goes on from NC_049907.1 coordinate 23,053,423, forward strand.
CTTCTGAAACTCTGAGCCAAACGGAATTGATTCCCAATCTTCAATCTCTGCCATATTATTGACTTGGAATCCAGTTTTCTGAAATTCGCTAGTGTAAAAAATTGGCTTCCTCATATTTTCCATTTTTGCAAGTAATGGAATGATACCTTCACGAATCAGACCAAATAGGCGCTTAAATATCTCTGCCTCTTGACGTTCTCTCGCATGATCTATTTCCGTATCAAGTAATGAAATACCAATGGTTGCATGTATGAGACCAAGGAGATGTTCAAACTCTGTGTTCTTGAATCTGAACCCGACCTTTAAACGTTGACATACCATCTCTAGAAGCGAAGGGGTGAGAGCTTCATGCACCAAACAAAGTAGATGCTTAATCTTTTTGGTTGAATTATAACTTGATGCATCGACATTCCATTCAAATGGTAAAAAGTGAGAGAAAAAATTGAGGGCAAGATCATTAAGTCGTGTTTGGATAACCTGAGCTATGGAGGTAGAGCTTTCAACACTAATTCTATCTTTCTCCTCATCGATATCGATAACGTGTTCTCTTAACTTTTTGGATCTGTTATGAAGTAGTGTGTTGTTACTCTCACTCATCCCGAACAATTTATCCAAAATAAAGAATGGAAGTTGATTTTCAAATAACAGTAGATCACGAGCTATTCTTGAAAGCACCCACTTCATTTGAAAGATTGGGTCATTTAAAAGAGCTCCTGTTTTATACGTGTGGAACAACTCAATAATGAAACACCCATCAAGTACCATCATTTCTACAAACTCCTCTGGGGTGTGGCTAATGCGTTCTCCATAGCAATTATGAGCTCTTTCTTCCAATTCTTTCAAGGTGGCAATATATGTTTCTACATTTCCTTTCGTTCTTTTAAGCATTTGATGTAGATAGCACAATTTATGCTCTTCCATAAACCCCTGGCCAACCTTGCTTTGATCGTTGTAAGGACCGATGGCAAGTAGCACAGGCTTGTAAGCCTTCTCGTTTACGTTACGTAACTGCTCATGCACTTTATACATACAACACTCGTTAGCATTTCTACTCAACCCAGCATGCTTTCCCTCAAATTCCTCAATACGAATGGATAGTGTCTTCCTGCTCATTTTGTAAAGAAGTAGTACAAGTCTCTATTCCTAATACAAACCATAAAATTTCTCGATAATTTTAACAAAAGTTTCTAATAGAAAAATGCAAGCTTCTAAATTGTTAATACGAATAGAGAGCAGACCTCATATTCTAGAGAAATAGTACAACTATCTACTCCATGTATTTGCATACAAGTTGTAACATGTAACAACTAAGACAAATCATGCTTTCCACTAAACTAGATTGGATGATTTCATTAGCTTATCTTGTGCCATTAAGGAAGATGTACGAAAAACATGCTTTTTTAATAGGATTAATGTAAGTGCTTTAAGGGATACTTGTCAATTTCTTCCATTCCAAAATAAAAGGTGCAAAGGCTTGAAATCAAGCATCCCCTTATCTTGAGGTTTCTTTCTTCCATTCCAATATAGAAGGTGCTAAAGCATTAGGGGAGTGCCTTACTATCAAGGACTTCCATTCACCAACGTGGAAGACTGTATGTAAATTCTACCCATAATTCATAAAGAAAGCCAATGAATTATTCGAGATGGTTCAAGTTCTTTTCGATTTGGGAACTCCTTAGTTCATAAGGGTTTTGTCATCACTTATTCTCATTTACAGGTCAAAGATCCATGTTCAACCACTGGATGGTGCATCCCAAATGTTCAGGCACTCAATAACTCAGCTTTGCTTCAGGAGGTATACAAATTCTCCATTAGACTGCAGCAACAAGGAACATAAACTAGAGTATGGAATGATACTCTAGATTAAGGGTGAAAGATTTTTGGTCTGGACCGGAAAACTGACTGGATCAAACGGTTCGGTTCGAGCCAAACCAGACCGAAAAAACGGTTGGGCGTAAACCTTGGGACACTAATTTTTTCTTTCATTAAAATGCTGTAATATTTGTAATAACAACTTAATTACATGTAAGTATATATAGACAGACGAACGTACGTACCTGGAGATACAAGGATATGGAACGAACTTGCTAATTTGTTGCTCCGATATTGATCTCCGTTGTTCAGTGCTGCACTTTAATACGTTTTAATCGAAAAAGCCTAAAGGATAGATTATTATATAAAGGCCAAAGGGAACGTTTGCTTAGACGTAGACTCTGCTAGGCCTCGTTCGTCAGCTGTGTGACGTGTGATCCCCGACGTCATATTTAAGATCTAAAGCATTTCTCAAACATATAATAAAATATTTTCTTTTTCAATTTTTTTTTACTAAATAAAACAAAGAGAAAAAGGAGACAAAGCATTGCAAAGAAAAGAACCAAAGATCTTGTTTACAAAAATATAACCACCCATTTTACGTTAATTCGTTTCATGGGTTGTGTCAAATAATAAATATTAGATCATATGAATTAATTCAAATACAATCGACTTAATTAAATGGATTAAATCTTAATGAGGGTCTATTTGAAAATATAATTGTTCTTAGATATTTTTAAACTATTTTATTTTTATTCACAAAAAATTTAATATTACTTATAAATTATTTCACTATTATTTATAAATTATTTTATTATTATTTATAAATATTTAAAATATTCTTACAATCTAAATAGAGTCTGAATATGTAATACAATCCACATGAATAACAGATGACATGCACGGCATCAACTGCAACAGAATGGAGTGAAGTGTACGAAAGCTGGATGGAATAATAGAAGGGTGACGTGTCGAATGTAAGCGGGACTTGTACGTGAAGGTTGGATTGCATACTTGGAGAGTAAAGATTCATTCAGTTCTTGATTATCTGTTTCTTGTTTTCAATTTTACTTGTTGCTGTGGTAAGGAACCCCGTAACACCCCACTCGGATTCTCCTGCAAAAGAAGAGAATAAAGTTCGGTATTTACTTTAGTCATAGTTACAACGCGAATGTTCCTTCTTTTGCTCTTTTCTTCTCTCCCACGTGTCGTATCCCTACCAAAGTTAGGATTTTGTAGCACGCGAATGTCTCCCAGGCCAACAGGACGAATTGATTTTTATATCTATTATATTGAGCGGTATTACTCTGCTGCAGCACAGCTCAAGGATTAGGTCAAATTGATTTTTTGATTTTTTTAATTTATATTTTTTTATTATTTTAATACATTTTTAAAAAATATATAAATAATTAGTTCCTTAATTATTAAATAAAAAGTAAAATAAAATATATCAAGTATCAAAATGAAGAAACAAATTGAATGGACAAAGTATATTGTGAAACGGTAGTAACGCATGGCTTTAAGACATGCGTTACATGCGTTATGCGTTACAAGCAGACATTTGGAGGGGGTCAGCCCCACGTGGGCGCCCCTCCATCTAATATCTCCCACTCGCACACAGTGGGCATGACCCCAGGTCAGCATTTCTCTAATGCTCTCAATCTTGTTCATACAAATAAATAGGTCGTGTGACCACCAAGCACATCTGTAGAAATGAGGGAGTACATACACCAAATCTCTCCCAAATAAGACCAGCATAGTAACATCCCTAAAGTGTCTGGTCATGTCCTAGACTTATTCGATCGCATCAAGATCAAGCATTTTTGAACCCTCTTGAGTTTAAAAAACTCAGAATAATGCTTGACTACCTCCAAATATTTCAATGTGTTCACAACCTTTAGCTGCTATCAAGATGTAGCGTCATTTGTATTACGTCAGCAAACACTATCGAAGATACGATGTTGAATAGTCTTCCCTTTGCACTCATATCACTCAATTTTGGTCGAACTGCTTTCCCAATAATGCCTCTTTAGACCGTATCAATCATGGCCATAGACAGCATGCCAAAGTAGCAAACATCACAACCTCCATCTCGTGACATAGTTAAAAGTAAAGGACATTTTTTAAGAAATGAGACTCACACAGTGAGAAAGAGGGAAACATTTTACTCACTTACTCATATGGTCGTATAAGCACATATAGTATGAAACACATGCTACGGTGGATTTCTCTTTCTTAAAGAGCATATGTATATATCAACACCGTACAGATCTCAGTCTAGCCGCTCCTTAAGCGTCTAACCCGAATTCCTTTATTTGCACGTCTCCAAGGCGTCAAAGAGGAACTCGCATCTGGCTTACTACAGGCTACATGGATGGTGGGGTAACCCATGCATAGTCCTATCAATAGACCTCATCTTAGCTCCCACTAAGGCGATATAACTTTGTGTCAACCAACTTATCCCTTTGGACAAGTACCTAGGGACACAATGTCTCATCTCTACTCGCTACTTAAGCACTAGAGGCGATCGATCGTATGAGTGAGCCGATCTAAGCCTGTTGACATATCTTTTGTGTGTGTATTAAAAACAATACGATAAAGACAATAACTTAATCATATTGTATTAGTATCCCAAAGGAAATGTTACATCTTTATGTCATTTGAAACACAAATTACATTTATAGTCTACGCAGTCCTAAATTCCTAACATGAGCCTCAAAGACATCTCTTGCTATAGGCTTCGTTAAGGGATCAACAACCATGCGACTCGTAGAAAGATGTTTCAGAACCACTTCCTTTTGCGCTATCATGTCTCTGATGTAGTGATATCTGATATCTATGTGTTTGGTTCTTCCATGATACTTTGAGTCCTTAGCATATGCGAGAGCTGCCATGCTATCGCATAATATTGTCACCGGATTTGATGTATCCGTGCCAATATCTAAATGCTTGAGGAACCTCCGTAACCAAACAGCTACTTGAACTGCTGCAGAACAAGCTATGTATTCTGCCTCCATGGTGGATAACGCTATACAAGGTTGTTTCTTGCTGCTCCATGTAATGGCGCCTTGGTTGAGCAGAAAGACATACCCAGTGGTTGATTTGCACTCATCTAGGTCGCTGCCCCAATCGACATCACTATAACCTCTTAGCTGCAAATCTGAACCCTGATAGCACAGCACATAGTCCGTAGTTCCCTTGAGATATCGCATAATCCTTTTGACCGCTTTCCATTGAGCTAGTCCGGTGTTTGATTGGAATCTACTCACTAAGTCAACTGCATAGCATATGTCAGGCCGAGTACACATCATTGCGTACATCAGACTACCCACAACATTAGCATAGGGGACACGGGCCATCTTTTCTTTTTCTTTTTGAGTCTTAGGATACATCACTTTAGACAAGTTCTCGCTCCTTGCAACATGGGTGTCAATGGGTTTACATCCATTCATTAGGAAGCGCTCGAGGACTTTCTTTATGTAAGTCTGTTGAGACCAACACAAAAGTCTCTTTGAGCGATCTCTATAGATCTTAACTCCCAGAATGTATTCTACCTCACCCATATCATTCATTTCAAAATTGAAGGATAACCACTCTTTTGTGGCGATTATCAACCTTTTATTATTTCCAGCTAGTAGTATATCGTCAACATATAATGACAACATAATGAAACTCTTCTTAGACCTTTTGACATAAACACAATGATCCTCTGTGATCATTGTAAACCCATTCGAGAGAATGGCTCGATGGAATTTGAGGTACCATTGTCTAGATGATTGCTTTAGGCCATATATAGATCGTTTGAGCTTGCACACTTTGCGCTCTTGACCTTTGATCACAAAACCCTTTGGTTGATCCATATAGATCTCCTCATCTAGTTCTCCATTGAGAAATGCTGTCTTAACATCCATCTGATAGAGTTCCAAATCCATGTTTGCTACTATAGCTAAAATCAGGCAAATTGAGGCAAACCTCACCACTGGTGAAAAAGTCTCCTCATAGTCTATACCTTCCTGTTGGGTATATCCTTTCGCCACTAAGCGAGATTTGTACTTATCTATTGATCTATCCGACTTGCGTTTGACCTTAAGAACCCGTTTGTTCCGAATAGTCTTACGCCCTATTGGTAGATCAACTAGATCCTAGATCTGGTTAGTCTTCATAGACTCAATCTCATCATTAAGAGCTTTCATCCACTCATCTTTAGTAGAAGATGAGAGGGCCTCATAAATTGTCCTAGGCTCGTCATCATCATGTGGAGCTACCATAAAAGCTTCCCCTTCAATCTCAAAATGACGACGAGGAATACTTTCACGTGTGCTTCTACGCGGCTGAGGTTGTTATGATTGATTGACAAGTGATGTGCTCCCACTCGGATTCAAATAATTTGTAGGAGCTTGAAGAATTTCTTCCTCATTCTCAACAAAATTTCTTGGAGCACTTTCCTCTTGTTCCACAATCTCATGAAGTTCTAAACTCCTATCAACCTCACCTCTACTTGGAAACTGATCTTCAATGAAATCCACATCTCGTGACTCAATCTCAGTCACACTTCCATCAGATTGTTCACCTATTAATAAATACCCTTTAGAGTGTTCTGAGTACCTTATAAAGATACACTTCTTCCCTCTAGGGCCTAACTTCTCATACTTATGAGAAAGATTGTGAACAAAACCCGTTGAACCCCATGGCCGCAAGTTACTCAAATTGGGTTTCTCGCCGGTCCATAGTTCATATGGGGTGGAAGTTACTGATTTGGAGGGCAATCGGTTAAGAATGTAGGCAGCAGTCAAAAGTGCATCCCCCCAAAACGAAATTGGTAGGTTTGCTTGCGCCATCATTGACCTAACCATCTCAAGCAGTGTTCGATTTCTCCTTTCCGTCACGCCATTTTGCTGCGGCGTACTTGGCATCGTCAACTGTCTTTTGATTCCTTTTTCATCACAGAGCCTTTTAAATTGCTCAGAGAGATATTCTCGTCCTCGGTCAGTTCTTAGAGCTTTTAAACTCTTGTCTAACTGATTCTCAACCATTTTTAGATATCGCCTAAAGCATTCCAATGCTTCAGACTTATGAGAGATTAAGTAGACATGACTGTAACGTGAAAAATCATCTATAAATGTGATGAAGTAGACACCTCCGTGTCTTGCCCTCACACTCATTGGACCACAGATGTCTTAGTGGACTAATTGCAGTGGAAAAGATGCTCTTGTGGCTTTTCCAAACGGTTTTCTCTTAGCTTTTTCCATTAGACAATGTTCACATGTGGGCAAGATGACCTTAGCAAGATTGCCTATTAGGCCTTCTCTAGCTAACCTAGTCATTCTATCTTGCCCTATATGGCCAAGCCTAGCATGCCATTTATATGAATCCAAATTATCAGATGTAGAAAGAAAAACAATAGACTCATTTATATTTGAATACTCCCAATTCAAAATCATAAAACCGTCTTGAAGAAAAGTATTACCATAAAACACATGGCCCAAATGAAAAGAAACATAATTGTTTTCAAATACAATTTGAAAACCAAGTCTTAATAAAGTGACTACATAAAGTAAGTTTCATCGGATCTCGGGAGCGTATAGCACATTGTAAAGGAAAAGAGTGCGGCCACCCCGCAAGTCCAGCTTGTAGATACCAAGTCCCAGTACCTCCACGCTAGCTCCATTCCCCACCTTGATATCACGACTCCCAGCTGGAATCCGGCGATACTCAACAAATCTGACTCTGTCTCGCATTATGTGTTCGGTCGCTCCTGAATCAACAGTCCACACAAGATAGGAGTGAGTAACCATTACATGGCTAGTTACAAAAACAATGCGAGAAAAGTCAGAGTGTACCTTCTTCGGCTCAGTGCAGTCACGAGCGAAGTGGCCATTCTTTCCACAGTTGAAGCACTCTAATTTCGACTTGTTCTTCCTGCGCTTGCCCCTCTTGCTGCGCTGAGAAGTTCCTGACACATTCTTAATTTATCCAGCAGCTACCCCATTCTTAGACTTCTTGCGCTTAGGCCTTGATGTCTTACGCAAACCAGAATCAGCCACATAGGCCATGTGATTGGGCTTGGCAGCCTCTAGGCGCTCAGCCTCCAATTCCAAGTGACGCGAGACATCATCAAAGTCTTTGATATTCTCGTTATGCGTCAGGTTCTGGCTCATATTCTTCCAAGAATTCGGTAGTGATCTTATCATTGCCTGGACTTGCTGTTCATCAGTCAGGTTGTTTATCATTGGGTGGTTTTCTCTCCCCCTTGTTTCGTGACTTTGAGTATTGGCACCCTTTGGTCCGTAAGGTATTTTCAGTTTAAGATGTTTCTAAAAGGGAAAGAATTATCAAATCATATTGATAATTATGCTAAAGTTCCCACTGATGAAAAAGAATTTGCTTAGTGGGAGGTCAAGGATGCCAAGATAATCTCTTGGCTATTGGGGAAGATCGAGTCTCACCTTGTGACCAATCTTCACTGTTTTACTATGGCTCAGGCTATGTGGGATTATCTTCACCGTATTTACCCCCAAGATCATAGTGCTCGGAAGAATTGGAAATTAGTAATTATAGTCGAGGCAATTTACCTATCGCACAATATTATTCTGGTTTTATTAACCTTTGGTGTGAGTATTTTGCCATTGTTCATGCTAAGGTTCCCACTACGACACTCGCGACTATTCAAGCAATTCATGCTGAGAGTCAATGCGATCAGTTTTTAATGAAGCTTCGACCCGAATTTGAGCCCGTTCGAGCTGGTTTGTTGAACTGTAATCTAGTTCATTCTTTGGATATTTGTTTCAGAGATTTGCTGCGTGAAGAATAGCAGTTATCCATTCAGATGGGTATGACTTCGAAGGGTCTTTTCTGAGACTGTAAATGTAGCCTATGTAGCACATGGGAGAGGGAGGAGTTGCAATGTTTCTGTTGCATGGAAGTTGGTCATATCGCTCGCAACTGTCCTAAGAAAGTTTGCAACTACTGCAAGAAAGAGGACCATATCATTAAAGACTGTTGAGTACGGCCTCAAAATCACCAATCCCAAGCTTTTCAGACTGTTTTACAGTCCTCTTCTTCTTCTTCTTCTGCGCCGTCTACTGTAAGCTCTGATTCATCTGTTCTCACACCAGCAATGTTCCAACAGATGATTGTGTCTGCTTTTACGGTCTTAGGCCTGCAAGGTACGAGTACTAACTCAACTTCTTGGATTGTTGATTCTAGCGCTTCTAATCACATGACTGGTAAGTATAGTGGCACGCAAAATATTCAGATCGTTGATGGCAGTACTCTTCCTATTGCTGCTGTTGGTAATTTGGGCTCTTCATTTCGTGATATTTTTGTCTCTCCTGGATTGTCAACCAATTTGATTTCTATTGGACAATTGGTAGATAATAATTATGATGTTCATTTTTCTCGTTGTGGTTATCTTGTGCAAGATTAGGTATTGGGGACGGTGATCGCAAAGGGGTCTAAAATAGGACGTTTATTTCCCTTTCAGTTTTCTATTCCTAATGTTGTTTCTCTTGCTTATATGGCCACTGCCAATACTAATGAAGTCTGGCATAAGAAATTAGGTCATCCTAATTCTGTTGTCTTGACTCATCTTATGAAACATGGTTTTTTGGGCAATAAAGATTCATTTTCTTCTTCTCCTGTATCTTTTGATTGTGCTACTTGTCGTCTTGGTAAAAGTAAAACTTTATATTTTCCTGCGCATGGTAGTCGTGCTTCTAACTGTTTTGAGATTGTCCATACTGACGTTTGGGGTGTGAGTCCTGTTATTTCTCATGGTCAGTATCGTTATTTTGTGACGTTTATCGATGATTGTAGTCGATTCACCTGTATATATTTTCTCCGTTCTAAAGTCGACGTGTTTTCTATCTTTCAAAAATTTGTTGCGCTTGTTGAGACACAGTTCAGTACTTGTATCAAAACTTTACGCTCCGACTCATGGGGGAGTACATGTCTCATTCTTTTCAAACTTTTCTTCAGTAAAAAAGGATAATTTCCCAACGTTCTTGTCCTTATACTCCTAAACAAAATAGAGTCGCTAAGCGTAAAAATCGTCATCTCGTAGATGTCGTCCATACTTTATTGATTGATTTTTCTGTACCTTTTAAGTTCTGGGTATAAGTTTTATCTACTGCTGTCTATTTGATCAATTGTTTGCCTACTACTATTCTAGATTATGATTCTCCATATTTTCGATTATTTGGCATATCTCCTGAGTATCAATCCTTTCATACATTTGGGTGTGTTTGTTTTGTTTATCTGCCACCTGTTGAGCGTCGCAAGCTTGCTGCACAATCTGTCACGTGTGCCTTTATGGGATATAGTCTTACTAAAAAAGGATTTGTTTTTTATGATGCTCATGCAAATAAATCCCGAATGTGATTTTCTTAGAAAATCAGTATTTCTTTTAGTATCAGGTCATTTCTGATCCTCCTATTACTCTTTTTCCCACTTTCGATGATGTGTCTTCTTCTATTAAGCGATTTCAAGCAGGTATGGTGTATCATCGATGTCTTCCCCCTTCTTCAACGCCCCTTCCAGACACTGATCCATCATCTGATTCTGCGGTTCCTATACCTCGGCACTCCACCCGGGTTGCATATCCACCAGATAGGTATGGTTTTCCTCACATCTCGCTTACTGCCACTCTCGATACTATTTCTGTTCCTTACTCTTATACCTAGGCATCCACCCAAACGTGTTGGCAGCAGGCCATCCAAGAGGAAATCCAAGCTCTTCAAGACAATCACGTTTGGGACCTTATAATTTATCCCTCTGATGTCAAACATATTGGTTGTAAATGGGGTACTCAGTCATGTTTCAAGCTAATGGCTCATTGGACAGATATAAGGCCCGTCTCGTGGTTCTTGGGAACCTACCGGAGTATGGTATTGATTATGAAGAAACATTTGCACCTATTGCCAAAATGACTGCTGCGTGGACTATCTTGCCACTTGCTGCGTCGAAAGGGTGGTCTCTCTGGCAGATCAATGTGAAGAATACTTTTCTACATGGAGATTTGAAGGAAGAAATCTATATGTCCCCACCACTTTGCATGTCTGTTACACCTTCCTCAAAGGTTTGTTGGCTATGCCGATCCTTGTATGGACTGAAACAGGCTCCGCGTGCATGGTTCGACAAATTTCGCTCTAACCTGCATGTTTTTCATTTTACTCAGAGTCAGTTTGATTCCTCTATTTTTCTTCGCAAGACTTCTGCAGGAATTGTATTTCTTATCGTATATGTCGATGACATTGTCATCACTGGCTCCGATACTGAGTTAATTAAGCAATTACAAGAGCATCTCAATGCCTCTTTTCACATGAAAGATCTTGGTCTCTTGCAGTACTTTCTTGGCCTTGAGGTACATCTTACTCCAACTGGTACGTTGTTACACCAGCACAAATACACGCAGGATGTTATTTCATTGGGTGGTGTCCAACCGGGTAACTTTGTTTTTACTCCCTTGGAGGTAAATCTTAAGCTTCGTCAGGAAGAATGGTAGCTTCTATTAGATCCATCCTTGTATCGACAGCTTGTTGGGAGTTTGAACTACTTGACGATTACTTGTCCTGACATTTATTTTGCTGTACAACAAGTTAGTCAATTTATGCACGCTCCCCGACATCTTCATTTAGCCGCTGTTCGTCACATTATCCAATATCTGAAGGGCACCTCTACACGCAGATTGTTCTTTCCTAAAAGATCTTCCTTACAATTGGTGGGGTGTAGTGATACTGATTGGGCCGGATGTGCAGACACTCATTGCTCTGTTACTGGTTGGTGCATGTTCTTAGGCAATGCACTCATTTTTTGGAAGAGTAAGAAGCAAGATAGAGTTTTCAAGTCCTCTACTGAGTTTGAGTATCGTGCTATGTCTTCCGCATGCTCTAAGATCACATGGCTTCGTGGGTTATTGGGTGAACTTGGTTTTCCTAAGCTACATCCCACTCCTCTTCATGTTGATAATACCAATGCTAGTCAGATTGCCTCTAATCCTGTCTTCCATTAGCATACGAAACATATCGAAGTCAATTGCCATTCTATATGTGAATCCTTTGACAAACATGTGATTACTCTCCCTCACATTTCCACTGAACGTCAAACTGTAGACATATTCAGTACTAAAGCTCTTTCTTGGCATCGGCATCAGTTCTTGGTTGACAAATTGATGATTCTTGATCCACTAGTATCAATTTGAGGGGGAATGTTACAGAGATACTTTTACAGAGATGCTTTCTATATCTAGATAGTATAGCAGATAAATAGCTTGGTTGTGAATAGATTTAACGTGTAAATAAATAGATAACGTGTACAGTAAAACCAGCAGCAATAGAAAAACTGTATAGTAAGATAAATAGATAATGTGTACAGTAAAACCAGCAGCAATTAAGCGCTAGAATCACGTTGAACAGAGAGTGCTCGGTTGTACCCATTTTCTATATAAACGAAGGAAAACAAAGGAAAGAGGTAGTCAGACCAACATTGACGCAATAGACTTTGTCGCTGACTATAGCACCATCCTTCATCTTCTCGTTAATGAGGCATGGCTTGGATTTGCTCCCTTGGCCGTGGGGATCAACCTTTTCCCATTTATTTAATTATTATTACTTTATTAATTTTAGTTTTAAGCATATCTTCCGTCCACAAATTACACCCCAATGTTACCCACAAGTATAAATTAATTGACATAATGGCAGTTGGGTCAGTGATTAATTTGACTTTCTTCTATTAATAATCTGGGAATAATTATAATGTATGGACATATGGGCAGTTGGGTTAGTGATTCATTCGACTTTCTTCCTTTTATATTATGGAAATTCTGCCACTTTTTTAACTGATTGTGCTGTGCAGGAATATTATAACCCAAACGAATCCATTGCTGGAATTAGTTTTTGCACCTGCAGAAGAATGGATTTCACGCAGTGATGCTAATATTATTGATGCTACTGTAAGAAAGTAAGAAATCCGGAAACGAATTGGAGAACCTCGAGAGAGTTCTTTTTTTACGTAAAGAAGAACAATAATACAATCAAAAGGGAAATATTCCCGCTGTTTAAATAGGCCTAAGTTACGTAGCTGTCTAACGGAAAGGAAAAAGAGAATATACAGTTGTCGGGTTGTTAGCTAACAAACTAAAGAATTGTGGGGATTAATGGGGAATCCGTGGCACGTAGCAGGGTGGTTTGTTATCCGTTTTCTGCATGTGGCTTGACTGCTTCATGAGTGCGTGGATTTCTGTCATGCACGATATCTGTTGCATGCTTTGAGTCATGGGGATGAACGTCATGTTCCAATATCCCCCCGCAAGATGGAGAATAGAGATTTACTATTCTCATCTTGGAGAGATGACAGGAGATGACGTTGGATGAGAGAGACTTGGTAAAAATGTCTGCTAATTGGGACTGTGTGGGAACGTGTTTTGTAACGATGCTGCTGTCTTAGATTTTGTCACGGATGAGGTGGCAGTCGACTTCTATGTGTTTGGTGCGCTCGTGGAAGACTGGGGATGTGGTACTTGGTTATCGCAGAGGAGGAGTGCTGCTTGGGGATGTGGTACTTGGAGTTCGGAGAGTAGTTGTCGTAACCAAGTGAGTTCTAAACATGTGGTTGCCATAGCTCTGTATTCGGATTCGGCGGATGATCGAGAGACGACGTTCTTTTCTTTTTTATTTCCAGGATATCAAGGAGTCGCCTAGTAGGATGCAGTAGCCGGTGACTGAGCGTCTTGTGTCTGGGCAGGAGGCCCAGTCGGAGTCGCAGTAGCCACTGAGTTGAAGTGGGGAGGATGAAGAAAATAGGATGCCTTGGCCAAGAGTGCCTTTCAGGTACTTCAGTATTTTGTGTGCAGCGGCAAGATGTGCGGTCAATGGTTGTGCCAAGAATTGGCTGAGTATCTGGACAGGGTAGCTGATATCTGGACGTGTGATGGTGAGTTAGAGAAGGCGTCCGATTAATCTTCGGTATGAGCTGGGGTCGTGGAGAGGGGAGCCGGACTCTTTGTTGATTTTATGATTCTGATCCATGGGAACTTTGACTGGTTTGGTTTCGTGATATCCCGAGTTGGCGAGGATGCCGAGGGTGTACTTTTGTTCGCATATCTGAATTCCTTGTGATGATCTTGCCACTTTGATACCGAGGAAGTATCGTAAGGTTCCCAAGGCCTTGATTTTGAAGTGCTGGTTCAAGAAGTTTTTGACTTGTGCGATGGATTTGAGTGAAGAGCTTGCAAGCACTATGTCGTCCACGTAAACCAGTAGTGCGGTGAAGTGAATGACATCGGATTGAGTAAATAAACTGTAATCTGATTTTGATTGAGTGAATCCGAAATGCAAGAGTGAGTTTGAGAATTTTGAATACCATTGTCGTGAAGCTTGTTTGAGTCCGTAGAGGCTTTTAAGTAACTTGCAGACTTGTCCGGATTTGCCTTTGCTATAAGCCGGGGGCATGCACATGTAGATTTCTGAATGCAGCTCGCCATGGAGGAATGCATTGTTCACGTCGAATTGCTGAAGGTGCCAACCGCGGATTACTGCTAGTGCTAGGAGAGTTCGCACGGTGACCATCTTGGCAACTGGTGAGAAGGTTTTGTTGTAGTCGATTCCTTCTTGTTGTGTGTAGCCTTTGGCGACTAGTCAGGCCTTTTTCCTTTCAACGGTTCCATCAGAGTGATACTTTGTCTTGTATGTGTATTTGCAGTCGATGGCTTCTTTGTCATGTGGCAAGTTGGTTATGATCCAGGTGTTGTTAAGTTCAAGTGCCTCGATTTCGGCTCTCATTGCTTCTCGCCAGCCAGGGTCTTTGATGGCTTGTTGGTATGTGTGTGGATCAGTGTATGAGGAGATTGAAGCTGAAAATGAAGTGAAGTGTGGAGATAATCTGTGTGAGGACCTTGAGTCTTGGGCGATGTTGGAATGTGGGGGGTGGATAAAACTTGGTGGCAGTGGAACTCTTGCAGGTACTGTGGTGCTCGTCGAGTCCTGGTTGATCTTCTGAGTGGTTGAACAGCGAGGGGGTTGGTTGGGGAATTGGTGATGTTGGGGTCATGGGGAGGGTTGTTGGCGTTGGGTGAAGTTTGGTGTGTGATGGGGATAGGAGTTGTTGGTGGGGTTTGTTCTATTGTTGATTGAATGGGAGGTGTTGTGGGAGGGGGAGGGTTGTTGGGTGCATTGGTTGATTGTCTGGGTGTTTGAATAGCGAGGGGGTCAGTTGGAAGGTCAATGATGTCGAGTTCATTGCTCTGGTGAGTGATGGGAATCGGGATTGTTGGTGAGGTCTGTTCTATTGTGGGTCGGATGAGGGGTGTGGTGGGGGAGGTTGTGTTTGTGTGGAAGGGAAATGTGGTTTCGTGGAAAGTGACGTCCCTGGAGATGAAGATACTTTTGGTGTTGAGGTCGAGGAGTTTGTAGCCTTTTGTGCCGAAGGGATAGCCGAGGAATGCGCATTTTCTGGCGCGAGGGTTGAATTTTTTTCGGGCTTGAGAGAGGGTGGATGCGAAGCAGAGGCATCCGAAGGTTTTCATGTGTGAGTATGATGGCTTGGTTTTGAACAGCAATTCGAAAGGGGTTTGATTGGAGAGGACTGGGGTGGGAATGTGGTTTATGATGTACGCTGCTGTTAGGATGTAGTCGTTCCAATATTTGGGTGCTAGACAGGATTGAAATTTGAGTGCTCTGGCGACGTTTAGGAGGTGTTGGTGTTTGCGCTCAGCCACCCCGTTTTGCTGTGGGGTTTCAACGCATGTTTTATGATGGATAATGCCGTTTTGGTGGAAGAAGTCTCTCATTTGGAATTCCAAACCATTGTCGCTTCTGAGAGTTTGGATTTTGACGTTGAATTGGGTCTGGACAAGGTTGTGAAATGCTTCAATGCAAGCGCGCACGTCTGATTTTCTTTTGAGAAGGTATATCCAGGTGCATCTTGAGTAATGATCGACGATGGTTAGGAAATATTTGGAGCCGTCGTAGGCTTCGATGGGATTGGGGCCCCAAATGTTGATGTGGATCAGTTCGAAAATGCAGTTGGCTTTGTGGTTGCTATTCGAGAAAGGTAGTTTACGTTGTTTGGCCATGGGACATATGCAGTAGGGATTATCATTGATGGATGAGATTTGTGCTTTAACGGTGGGGTCTGTGATTAAATTCAGCTTGGATAAGGGTGTGTGACCAAGTCTATAATGCCAAATATCTGATACAATGAAATTGCCGCTGGAAGCGGTCGAGACATGGATGTTTTTGTGTAGAGAAAGAGAAAAATGATCAACCAAGGCTGTCGGAGACACTGCAGTAATGCACAAGTGGTATAAGCCGTTTTTTAGTTCACCCATTCCAATCGTCGTCCAAGATGAAAGGTCCTGCAAAAAACAAGAGTGTGAGAAGAAAACGAGGCAGCAAATGAGTGAACTGGCAATTTGTTTGGCAGAGATTAAATTGAAATTGAAGGATGGCACACATAGGACATTTGTTAATGTTAGGGTGTTCGTGATTCTAACTGTGCCTATGTGAGTGGCGGGTGCAGTGTTCCCATCTGGAAGTTTGACAGTGTGTGATACTTGAGCAGTGATTGAGTGGAAAAAGGAGGTGTTGCAGATCATGTGATCTGTGGCACTGGTATCTATGATCCAAGGCACGTCGGGTGAATGTGTTTGGGTTCTTGCTGAAGTGCGAGAGCAGAGTGATATACCAGACATGGTTGTGGCTTTGTGGACGTTCTGAGAGGGGGTGTTGGTTGTTTGGACCTGGTTGGCGGAATGATTGTTGGTAAGGATGTCTTTGTGTTGGAGTAGAGACATGATCTGTTGATATTGGTCCTTCGTGAAGGACATTCTCTCCCTTGATTCTTCTTCTTGTCCTGTAGAGGCCGAGTTAGCGAGAAAAACAGATTGTTTGTTCTTATTATGCAGTTTGTGTCCTGGAGGATAGCCGTGGATTTTATAGCATTTCTCGGCGGCACATTTGGCAGTGGTTGCATGTGGGAGGTTCGGCGTTGCCAGCTTTGAAGCAGTTGTCCAGAGTGTGTCCCTGGATTTTGCAGTGATTGCAGAAGGGGCGTTTTGGATTGGGGGTAGCTTTGGTGTTTGATCTGAAGGGTGTGTATCGTTTCCTGGCAGCTAGGGCCATGGAGTCGGTAGATGGAATGTTGGAGAGCATGGTGTGTTGCATTTCTTGTTGTTGGATCATGGAAAAAACTCGGTTCATGGGAGGGAGGGGGTCCAACATCATAATCTGATCTCTGGTGTTTGACTAGGAATCATTTAGACCCATCAGAAACTGTATTACGCAGTCTCGTTGGTACCTGTCAACAAGGACCTTTAGCTTTCCGCAGTCATAGTTGGGAATGGGATCGTATATCCCTAGTTCATCCCATAGGGATTTTAGTTTTCCGAAGTAAATACTTACGGGGTCTTGTTCCTGTTGTGATCCTGCCAATGCTTTCTTCAGCTGAAAGATCTGTGGTCCGTTTTCTTGTGTGAACCTGTCTTTTAGCTCTTCCCAGATCACGGGGGTGTCGTCAACTAGTGCGATGCTGGATTTGAGGTTTTGGCTGATCGAGTTCTGCAGCCATGAGACCACGAGGTCATTGCATCGTTCCCATGCTCCAAGTAGTGGGTCTTCTGGGTCCGTAGGTTTGGATATTGTGCCGTTGATGAAACCGATTTTGTTTCTGGCTCGCAGTGCATGGCACATTGCTCTGGACCAGGTGGTGTAGTTGTCTGTGGTGAGTAATTCTGGAACTAGTGAAATGGAGGGGTTGTCTCCGTGGTCCAGACGGTAAGGGTTGGTTATGTTGTTGAAGTCGAGAAAGATGGATGGTTTGGTTCTCTGGTCTTCCATGGAAAATTCTCAGGAGAACCTTGCTCTCTGATACCATGTAAGAAAGTAAGAAATCCGGAAACGAATTGGAGAACCTCGAGAGAGTTCTTATTTTACGTAAAGAAGAATAATAATACAATCAAAAGGGAAATATTCCCGCTATTTAAATAGGTCTAAGTTACGTAGCTGTCTAACGGAAAGGAAAAAGAGAATATACAGTTGTCGGGTTGTTAGCTAACAAACTAAAGAATTGTGGGGATTAATGGGGAATCCGTGGCACGTAGCAGGGTGGTTTGTTATCCGTTTTCTGCATGTGGCTTGACTACTTCATGAGTGCGTGGATTTCCGTCATGCACGATATCGGTTGCATGCTCTGAGTCATGGGGATGAATGTCATGTTCCAATAGCTACAATGAAGGAACTCGCAAAACTCTTTCCAGATGAAATTTCCACAGATCAGAGCAAAGCAAAGATTGTAAAGTACCATGTTGTTAAAACACAAAGGTATGACAAAATAACCAGAAACTTGGAGTCTTTTGGATTCTCTAAAATAAATAATGGACATTTATTTAGTTCCCTTTATATGATTATAGCATGTCTATATTACTGATGATCTGGAGAATTGAATTCTGTAGTCAAAGTTGCAATATTGTTTCCATGCAACCTTTAAGTAACTCCATTTCCCTAATGTAATCTAACTGAGAATTTTCTCAGGTCCGTTTACAAAAATGTCCCAAATTAATTGTGAACCTTGCCGTCCCTAATTACAAAGATCTCGTATTGAGGGCTTCTACTTAGCTGGTGATAGACAAAGCAAAAGTATTTGGCTTCAGTGGAAGGTGCTGTTCTGTGAGGAAAGCTTTGTGCTCAAGCTATTGTACAGGTAATTTGATTATAAATATGGCGGAAGCTAATACGATATGGTTATTTTTCTTGGAGAAATGTTGATTTTAGTGAATTATGATAGAACTTCTGCCAAAGTATTTCCCTCCATGGATTATAGAATTAAGTGGTGGATAATTAACATGTACATGACTTGTTCCATAACCCTAGTGGATCATATATATGTAGAAAAGCTTCTAATTTTGATTAATTGGAAACATCTTTTTTCCATTTATATATACATAGCTCAAATCAGGGATTTCACTCCATGATGCGTTTCATTTTTTACTTCGTATATCATGTGTACGCGTGTGTGTGTTTGTATTTCAATTTCTTGGTAACTCAAAAGGAGTCTCTTCCTTTGTTTTGTGTCAATCATCCCATAAAACTGCACATATTATAGCAGAAGGGAAGATTATATTTGTCATAAGGTCAAATTACTTATCAATGAGTTTTCTGATGCAAAAGCTGTTGTAGCACAGTGCTCAGATGGATTAGAGGATATCAAGGGGTTCTCTGGCTCCTATTGAGTCCCCTAAAATGTTAAAAACTAGTGCTTAAACATTATTTTCACAGTAA
Organism: Juglans regia; assembly: GCF_001411555.2. Taxonomy (NCBI): domain Eukaryota; kingdom Viridiplantae; phylum Streptophyta; class Magnoliopsida; order Fagales; family Juglandaceae; genus Juglans; species Juglans regia. Next base: position 23,072,505 of record NC_049907.1, read on the forward strand.
TGCCTCAGAGTCCTCCTCCTAAATGTTAAAATAATAAGAAGGAAACAGACAAACCCAGTTTGAGTTTTCAAATTTTCTTGTATGTTCTACTTAGTCCTCATCAATAAATACATGCAGGATTATGAGTTGCTCGTTGCTCGGGGCCAAAGAAGGTTGGCTCAAGCAAGTCTTTTTTGAGAGAAAACCTTTGCGGGGTAAATTTTGCCATGGTTCTTGAGGATTATTCAAAGAATAGTGTTGGCTTGTGGATCAATGATATGCCCACATGAAGGATATATTTTCTGCTGTCAGAGCGGATAATATGCCATTATAACATATCTGGGCTGTCTGGTACTAGATCTTTAATTTCTGCTTAGAGAATCTTGTTTTCTTCTTGGTTTTACTTGTATGATACCTATATATCTTGCTTCAAGTGTACATAATTTATTCTTAAAAAATATATCTGAAATACAATGGAATCAAGGAGAAAGCATACACATTTGGTTCAGCTTGTATACTTGACCTTATGTACCTTACTTCGTTTCAGCGGGATGCAATGGATAAGATTTCCGGAAAATGACCTTGAGTAAATTTGTCTATGTTCAAGCCGGTTTCATATTAGTGCCTTTCTGACTTCATGCAAGCCTCTTTACTCTTAAGACCCAGGCCACTTTCCTCCATTGGTTTAAATGTTTTTTCCCAAGTAATTCTTTTCATTTTCAGCTTCCTCAAAGTGTTCGATCTGCAATGCAAATCAGTCGGGGATCTTTTTTTTTTTGACAATGGCATGCTTGATATATGGGACATCTTTAATTAATAGCAACCTCCCACCCCTAAACAGCAATTATATATGCTATCCATCCAGACACCTTCCGAATTTTAATCACGGAGGGGTGGTCTAGCATATACCAAGCTTGGCATGAGGCTTCCTTCAAGCCAATCGCGTTATTAAGGACCATAGCTTTTCTTCACGAAGAAGCCTGGGAGCTGGTGAAGAACACAGCTTAAGTAAATTTCTTTTCAGTACCTCTTCTATTAGGATAAGTAGGACGCATGATAACAAATAACAAAGGACCACATTACCTTACCATTAGGAGGTTTGGGTACTGAGTTGAGATGAAAGTTAAAAGTTAAATAAAATATTATTTGAATATTAGTTTTTAATATTATTATTATTTTAAGATTTAAAAAAAATTGAACAGTTTATTATATTTTGTGTAAAAATTTAAAAAAATTTTAACGATTAAATCAGATGAGATGCTTATTCAAACCTAGCCAGGAATTCTTAAATCATGTGTTTCGAAGGCCTCCAAAGTTTTTAACAGATAAGAGCATTGGCATTGGTCTATGCATATGCATATGCAAAATCACCCCTTTTGCATAACCACTTTGACATTTAAGTAAAATTTTCACATTGGCTTATGCATATTTGAGACAAAATAATAATAAAATATTATTATTTTATTATTATTAATTTTTTGCCTAAATACAATTTCATAGCATCTAAACATATATTAATACAATTTCATGCATCCAAATTTAGCAATTCCATATATAATAAATACATCAAATTTATATACACAAAAAATGAATCAAATGTGCTAATAAACAGCAGCAATTAACCCATGTATAAAAATCAACTTGATACAAGTTCCAAAAAGTTGATTTTGATACAAATTCATTACAATAGAAATTTGATTCAAGCCATCGAAATATTAAGCACTCCAGCATCCAGTAGCAGCAACAGCAGCAGCAGCAGCAAGAAGTCCAACATCCAGCAGCAGACACAACTCCATTTATTTCCTGCAGCAGCAGCAACCACGAATCATTGGGACAAACAAGGAGTTCAGCAGCAGCAACCACAAAACAGCAGCATCACAACATCCAGCAGCAGCCGAAAACCACATCGAGAAGCACAAATTTCCAGCAACACAACTTTCCAGCAAAACCAAACCCCACCAACAACAAAATTCACCCAATTGATTCGTACCCGCCCACCACCAACTACCAACCAAAATACACTTTCATATAGAGTTCCAGCAATACAATAATACTCAGAACATCTCACCAACCACCAACCAAAATACACTTTAATATAGAGTTTCAGCAATACAATAATACTCAAAACAGTGCACCACAGTCAAAAAAAATTATCAAAAACTGCACAAAACAAAGCATACAACTATATATGAGCTCTAGCCTTTTTCCTTTGTTCCTCAATTATTTCCATTTGAAGATTATGGAAATACTCTTGCTGCATAGAATTCATGGTCCCAATATCCAATTTCATAATTTCCATATCATTTTTCCTCCTCTTTTCAGCAAGTATTATATATCTTTCTTCTTGAGCCTTAATTTCAATTTCAACCCTTCTCTTCTTAACAGCCAATAACTCAGACCTTTCATTGTCTAACCTCAAATTTGATTCTTTTCTCTCCAACATATGAATCTTCCTATCATGTGTCATTTCTCTTAAGGCATCACTAAATTCAATATCTTCTATTTCCCTAGATTTTTTTTTCTCTCTCTTTCTTTTTCAGCTTTTTTGCCCGGAGGTCTCTCACACTCCACGGGCACATTTTCCATCTCTTCTCCTAATTGTATTGAGTTTGGAATACTACCTGGACGTGAGACATTGTCTCTTCTTCTTATGCTGTCCACGTGTGTTTGCCATTTCGCTTAGTGTCTCAAAAGATTCCAACAATGATCCATGGTGAAGTTGGTTTTTTGGGTCTCTCGGTATAAGATTTTTGCCTTGTCAATCTGAAATTTTATTTAACAATTAGTGGGACAAATCATTCATAATTAGAACAATAACAAAAAATAAACAGCAACAATTTTCTTAAACGATTATACCTTATCTTGCTCGGTTGCACCGCTTGGATGCATTCCTTCAACTTGGGCCATGGAACCACAAAATTTATTCACACATTTTTGAATGGCTGACCACCGATTGGTCAAAGAATTCACGGAACGTTCTTGACCGTTAGGTTTTTTATAAGTGGAATAGTAATCATAAATTCTAGACCACAGTTGTGTGGAGGTTTGGTCAGTCCCCCGAATGGAATCTATACTAACGTTAAGCCAAGCTGAAATGAGGAGAGTATCTTCCTCAATAGTAAATGACACACCCCGCTGGGATTTTTGTTTAGATGCCCTTTTTTCCCGTTGGGGTTGTGTCGCTTGGACATCAACGAAAGCAGCATCCATAGTAGGGTTGTTACTGCCACCCTCACCACTTTCCAACAGTGTGGTGAAGAAGGGATCCTCATCAATTAAAGTATTCATCCTTCAACAAAATATTGAAGGACAAAATGTTATTAAATTTTGCACATATTAAGCAAAACAGGGTGCACATATTGTAGGGCTTCAATAACAAACCACAAGCCAAAGAGAACCAGCAAAACCAGCAATTTGATCAAGTAAAAACAGGGGCCAAAACATGAGTTCCATAAGTGTACATAGATCAAGTAAAAACAGGGGCCAAAACCAGAACCAAATGCATTCAGTTATACCAAAACCAGGGGCCAAAACTAGAACCAAATGCATTCAGTTATACCAGTTAAATACCAGCAAAACCAGCAATTTGATCAAGTAAAAACAGGGGCCAAAACATGAGTTCCATAAGTGTACATAGATCAAGTAAAAACAGGGGCCAAAACCAGAACCAAATGCATTCAGTTATACCAAGTTTAACCCAATATTCGGTTTGGCCCCAAACCAGAACCAGTTTGTACATTGAAGAAACCCTAATCTAAAACCAGCATAATCGAAACCAGCATCATCGAAATCATCATCATCGAAACCCTAATCTAAAACCAGCATAATCGAAACCAGTATCATCGAAATCATCATCATCGAAACCCTAGTCTTTTGTGTAAATTTAAGCCATCGAAACCAGAAACCCTCTCTTTCTCAGTGCAAAAATATGTTGTTAGTTAGGCTTAATCTAAAACCCTAATCTAAAACTAAGAACAAGAAATGAAGAAATAGCACAAATCAAAACCGTGAAGGGATAGAAACACATCGAAACCGTGAAGAACAGAGGGAGCCCAGAGCTATTTCATACCTGAAATGTAGGGAACCAAATAGAAAAATCAACCGTGATGAGCCCAGAGCCGTCGCAAGGAGCGTCGACAGCCGTCGTGAGAGAGAGGTGCACGGGTTTTATCTCCGTTGGGTTTTCGAGTCGAGAGAGGGGAGAACCAGAGAACTGAAACGAAAAGGGAGAAAAGAAAAGAAAATAATCCGTCTGGGGGGGGTCGGTCGAGAGAGAAGAGAGAGAATTAATTATTAAAATATAATATGTAGGGTGAATAGTTGTTATCTAAATTTAGATAACAACTGTTCATAGGTAGCCAAATTTATAGATATGCATAATCCAATGTGGATGATTTTAAGGTCATATTATCCAAATATGACTATGCATATGCATATGCATAGTCCAATGCCAATGCTCTAAGGGGCGAGGGAATGCAATCCAAGACTAACGATGTCCATTTGAGCCGAGAAACCAAAGGCTTCCAAAATTTTTAGTAGTTCCACTCTAATCTTCTTGTAATCTATCATAGGATATTGCCATATCTACTTTGTAAAGTTGCAGGTCCTAACCTTCTCGTTAATGCCATGAACCAATTATTGGGTCAAAAGGATGTTGATGTTTTAAGGACTCATTTGTTTTTATAAATGAGATGAGATGAATTGAATTTAAAATTAAAAGTTAAATAAAATATTGTTAGAATATATATTTTTTAATATTATTTTTGTTTTGAGATTTGAAAAAGTTGAATTGTTTATTTTATTTTGTGTAAAAATTTGAAAAAATTGTAACGATTGGATGAAATGAGACAATATGAGATGAGTTGAGAGGAATTGTGAAAACAAATGAGGTAAAATAGGCTACGATCTTTTAATAAAGCTTCTTACGCTCTGGTAATCAAATTCTGAAAACGTGGAGATAATGTCTTGTGCACCATTGTAAAATGTTTTGTTTGGGAATACAAATCATCATCTCATTTTAAAATTTTATTTTCAAACATCACTCAAACATAAATATTTTTTAATATCAAATCTGTAACTTGTTCATCTAGTTATTATTTAATCGTTACAACTTTTTCAAATTTCTAAATAAAATACAAAAAAATAATTCAATTTTTTCAAAATTCTAAAACAAAAATAATATTATAAAATATTTTAACTTTATATTATTTTTATTTAACTTTTTCTCTATCTTCTTCCATGTAAAATTCAATAAAATATCTTAATTCAAACTTTTTCAATATTATTCACAAATTAATTATTTCATTACTATTCACAGTTTCAAACCTATAATAGAAAAACGAAGTTGAAATGAAATTGTTTTATTTTTAGAATGATGCTAGGTTGCCACCTAGTAGTGACAGTGGGGGATGTTGTATAGGTAAAATATGTATTTTTTATTTCCTTTTAATATTTTTTTAACATCATTAAATATTTTTAAAAATTATAAAATATATCAATATATTAATAATTACTTCTTTAATTAATAAATAAAAAAAAATTAAATATATGAACCATCAAATCCACGTGGAATAATCAATCTTCGACTTCCACTTTCCACGAGCTTGCCTTGTTTTTAATTTCCAACGGACCGAGTACACTCCCTCACTTCAAAAGCAAGCCAAAGCCAACCTTCTCTCTTTTTCAGTAAACTACGTTTAGGCTTACGAATTTTAATTAATGACATACAATTAATTTATTGCTGACCAAGTTCATCGCCCCAGGCCCATTTCTAAAGCCAGCTAATCTTTACATGAATTGTATCGGAGACCGTATAAATACTCTACACCCCACCATCCCGGCCCACTTTAAGATTTTTTCCCTTAGCTGGTTGCTGAGCTTTCTGAGTTTGTTTTCAGAGCTTTCATTTCCATATAAACTTATCAGCCATGGTTGAGCTTCAGTAAAGCAACAGGACCATGGCTAGAACCCCAGCTTCCAAGAGAAAGGCACATTGCTTTGCTAGAAAGTGCTCCTCCTTGGTTAACGAACAACGAGCGGCCAGGATTTACATTCTCCGCCGCTGTGCCATGATGCTTTTGTGCTGGTATATTTGTGGAGATCATGACTAGCTTCTCATTCATTATTTTCCTTTCTTTCATTTTATTCATCATTAAAAAAGAAAAAAAAAAGAAAAGAAAAGAAAACACGGTCTGTTACTTTTGGTTTTAGGGGCTGCGCAGGTGCGGCGTTTCCTTCTACACTACTCTCGTGTGTCGTTCACTTTTTGCCCCAATCGGTGTAATTGACCATGAGCATCGCCCGGAGTTGACATGGCTGCATGGCATTGAGTAATGAAGTTAATTATATAGCCATTTTCGACCTGTATTATCATCAATATTCCCTAGCCTTTTCTTCTTCTTTTTCTTTTTCCTTTCTTCATTATTAGGGAATAAATTAAATAAGGGAAATGATCCATGCATTTGTGCAATCTTCATTGATGAATTTGATGGATTTGCCAATATATATGTAAACTCTGGCATCTAACATCAGACGTTCTTCCTTTCAAGATCAGGATATATACTTGTTTTTGGTATCTTATATATACCATGGATGATTAGCTGATGCTATAGGCCAGTACTCCAACTAATTCAGACTCGACCGCCGCCCCAGCCATGTTGAGCACTACGGACCATGTCTGTTGACTGGTGGATCATCTCCATCAGATGGCGAACCATGATCAGCACCCCGTATTTTATAATCATTGAACTCTCTGTAGTATCTTGTCTTTACTTCTGCAACAAGCAACAAACTATATATGGTTATTCAATACTTTTAACTAAGAGAAAGTAGATTGAAAGATCTTAAGCTCTCGTATATTGTATTTGAAAATGACACTAACTGGCTGGGATGTTTGTTCTGGCTTCCAATGGAGCCAATTCAGTTGAAATTAATAAGAGGAAAATGAAGAGGATGATAGAGGCCCTGTGAACCATCTTGCTGCTACTCATGATCAAAGTCCTCGATCGTATTCTTAATTAAGAGACTAGAGCTGGAGATTTAGGGCCAATTATATAGCAATATCTACAAATAGGCAGACTATATTGGTCATAAGATGGAGCCGTATTTCGAGTAGGAAATTATGCATATTTTGTTGACCGTTTCTCACGGGAACCGTTTGCAGGAACGAGTCTCAATCTCTCCTTCATTTTAAGAGCTGTTGAAGTGGTCCACAACTTCCCTTCGAGTATTCATCATGTTCATAGAGCAGTTGGAACGTTCCATAAACTGAAGCTGTGGAACACTTGACACGTAGCCACCGAAAGCTTGATGAAAGTTTGGCTATACATACTATGGTTTGGCCCCCAAACTCGATCACTCAATCCCCTTCAGTTTTACACTATCTAAATAGAGTGAGTAGAGTTTTAGAAGTGCCAAACGAGAGAGAAAACAGTGTCCTAGCGTGAGCAACACCAATGGCCGGAGGTACCGTTTCTTGGGCATTATAATTTTCGATTCCTTTTAAGTGTTGATTCCGTATTATAGAATCGTTATCATGCTTACATTTGGTATCAGAGAACCGTTTTATCTCTACCTTAGTGTTTATATAGATGCTCTATTTATCTCTGTTTTGGTCAAAATTTTTTGGAAAATTAAGTTTTGTTTTTTGGTCGTGTTTGATTCGAAACAAGATTAGAAATAATGTGAAAACTGTTTTCAAAGCTTTTTGTGACTAAAAACATGGTTTTTGATGTCAAACATGGTTAGTGAAAACTGTCATTGCCATGGCCTACAACTGTGTTTGTCCTGTTTGGAGGCTGAAGACGAGCAAAATGTCGTTTTGCTATATAGAAAAATGACATGTCGTTTAATTGGGCCATAAATCATTTGGTATAGAAAAACGACATGTCGTTTATTTGGGCCAGTTTTAGAAAAAAAAAAAAGACATGTCGTTTCCACATGTCGAGATAGTCTGGAGAGTGGGATTTGAGCCCACGCCCTTTCAGACCAGGACCCTATTTTTGTGCTTATAATATGTTTAACATGTTTATTTGTTTTGGTGTGGCCCACACTATAATTTTTGCTCAATTTTTTTGCATATAATTTTTATTTGATTTAATTATATGCGATTTGGATAATTGTTGTGCAAATTTATTAATTACGCTCATATTTAGTTTGCATGGATTGATTATTTCTGCTCTAAATTAATACATGCAATTTTTGGATGAGTATATATATAGTTAAAAGCATGAAATTAAATATTATGCATAATATTATAGTTTTAATTATGCAATGTTTATGCTTTAATTATAAGAATATTTTATGCATGATAATAACATGTTAGTTTAGTATCATATTTTGAATCGAGCATGTGGATTATGGAGGCTCACATGTAAAAAACAAACCAATAAAGTCTTATGCATTTAATTCAGAAAAACATATCCAACTAGATCAAGAATTCTTGTTAAATACTTGATCAGTGAACAAAACTCACCAGATTATAAGTTTACAAAGCCTCTCACACACGCAAAGCAAAACTCTTAATGATCAGTTCTTCAAACTAAAGCCTTTTTACACTTGATTGTGTGCAGATGGTGGTTATTAATTTCAAATCCAAATCATAATTAGCATTGTCTCCAGCGTATGGTACCAATGTAATTAGACCTAATCCTCTAATCCTTTACAATGAGAATGACGTCAGAAATCATGAGAATGCAATGTTACATGAGAATGCAATTTTTGTTAAATCTTTCAAAACCTAGAAGGCAATGTTTGACTGCAACCTCACTAAGAGATTGAAAGATTAAAACTTTTGTTGGAAATCATGCTTTATATGGAATCTAAGTAAAAAGGGGTTAGTTGAAAGGTACCTTTCCATCGAAATCGGACTCCTCCATGGCGAGAAGGAGCTCCTCATTGTGGGGTTGGTGTTATGGGCCTCTGGGCCTTCTGATTTGGTTACTGGGTTAATGTTATGTAAGGCCTTGTGTGGGCTTAGTCTATTTATCTTATGTTTGAATTATTCTACGTAGTATTGTTAGTAGTCTGAGTCCTTGGGCAATATTGTTAGAGTCAGAGTTTGTTGGGTTAAGTAGGAGACGTGCTGAAGTGGTGGGTTGCTTAAAGTTAGCAAGTAGTACGGGAGTTGTTGGTTGTAATGTCTATTTATATTCTCAATATTAATGCCAAGTATCGAAGTATTTTTCCATAACTCAAGTGTTGGAGGATTTAGCCCCCTCGAAGTGGCTGATTATTTATTTCAATTCTTTAAGCACCTTACAAGTGGTATCTAGAGCCGCGGTCCATATGGCTGATGGACAGGGTCATAATACACGTTTTTCCCAACTAGCTGAGTTGGTGGCCTCATTACGTACCACCCAGGAGACTCAAAACCAGAATCAACAAATATTGCAGCAAGCAGTGGATGGTTTAGCCCAACAACTACAACTTGTTGTGGCTAATATAGAGACATTGGTCCATGCGCAGCAGAAGTCCAAAGAAGATTCAACCTCAGAGTCGACTTCTCATGGAAACCCACTGTTTAAGGAACACGGAGGCATTCAAACTAGAGCGATTCGTCTGGAATTTCCAAAGTTTAATGGAGAAAATCCCCATGGCTGGATCTATCGAGCACAACAATTTTTTATCTACCATCAAACCAATCCTCACCATCGTGTACTTTTGGCCTCTTTCCATATGGAGGGAAAGACACTTATTTGGTTTCAGGATTTGGAGGCATCTGGAGGAATTACTAGCTGGGAAGGATTCACTACAACTCTACTCACACGGTTTGGCCCTACTATGTTCGAGGATCCTATGGAGGCCATTACTCGGTTGCGGCAAACTACAACTGTGGAGGCCTATAAAACAGAATTTGAAATCCTATCTAACCAACTCAAAGGACTAGCTGAGCCTTACAAGCTCAACTGCTTCTTAAGCGGGTTATGTGAGGATATCCGTTTTATGGTACGTATGCTTAATCCCTTGACTCTCACAATGGCTTTCGGAATGGCTAAGATGCAGGAGGAAAATGTTGCTGCATTTTGCCGAAATAACCATTTCAGATCTACTCCTACTCAACCTATTGTTACATTACCTTCAAACGAGGAACAAAAGGCTATACTTCTAGTTCAGCGTTTAACCCCAACACAGATGAAGGAAAGAAGAGCGCGAGGACTTTGTTATAACTGTGATGAAAAGTTGGGGCCGGGTCATGAATGCAAATCTGCTCGCCTCTTTATTATGGAATGCACTGAACCCAGTGATGATGAGGAGATTCAGACCAACACGGAACTTCGATATGAGAATGATATCTCTGACTCTAGAGCCCCTGTAACCGACACAGCTGTTCCAATACCATGTATTTCAATCCATGCCTTATATGGATCTCCTAGCTCTAAAACCATGCGCATTTTGGGCAAAGTTGGGGGCTGTCCAGTGGGGATTCTGTTAGATATGGGGAGTACTCACTGCTTCATGAATTCATCCATTCAGCAACGAGCTCACCTACATTTAGAACCAACAAAAGGACTTGAAGTTAAGGTAGCTAACGGTGACATTCTATTAAGTGAAAGAAGGTGCTCCAATATTAAATTTGTTATGCAGGGTCATAGTTATCTCACAGATTTTTATCTCTTGACGTTAGGGGGTTGTGATATTGTGTTAGGTGTCCAATGGTTGAGTACATTGGGGCCTATCTTATGGGATTTTAACAAATTACGAATGGAATTTACCTTGTTTGGGCATAAGAATGTTTTGCAAGGCATCACACCCATCGAGGTATCTATAATGGAGGGAGATGAGTTTGGTCGGGCTTTGAAACAGGACAGGAAGTGTTTGGTTTTACAACTTCTTGAAGCTCATGAACATACTACTTCTTGCTTAGATACTAACCCCCTCATTCTTCCCTAGTTGGATAAATTTTAGCAGGTATTTCTGGAACCTCTTGGCCTACCTCCTAAGCGTGACCATGACCACCATATTACTCTTCAACCAAATGCTAAACCAGTTTGTGTGCGTCCTTATCGCTACCCTTATTTTCAAAAATCTGAAATTGAAAAACTCGTCAATGACATGCTCAAATCTGGAATCAATCGACCTAGTCAAAGCCCTTTTTCCTCTCCAGTAATCCTCGTGCATAAACAAGACAGCAGCTGGCATCTTTGCGTGGATTATCGAGCTCTCAATAAGGAAATAGTCAAAGCTAAATTTCCAATTCCTATTGTAGACGAACTTTTAGATGAACTTCATGGTGCAACTATTTTTAGTAAGTTGGATCTTCGATCCGGTTACCATCAAATTCAAGTGCACCCCGAAGATATTCCAAAAATCACTTTTCGAACTCATGAGGGTCATTACGAATTTTTAGTAATGCCCTTTGGTCTCACAAATGCTCACGCAACCTTCCAATCTCTAATGAACCACATTTTTAAACCTTACTTGTGTAAATTCATATTATTCTTTTTCGATGATATTCTTATTTATAGCAAGAGTTTAAATGATCATCTTGTGCATTTATAGGTTATCTTAGAGATTCTAAAAAGTCCTTTAGTGTTCAGGCAGACCCTAAAAAAATTGATTCCATGCTATCTTGGCCATTCCCTACAACCATTAAGTCCTTACGGGGTTTCCTCGGTCTTACAGGCTATTATAGGAAATTCATTAAGGGGTATGGTTCTATTGCTTCTCCTTTGACCTCTTTACTCAAGAAAAATTCGTTTGAATGGTCTGAAACAGCAAAGGAAGCCTTCACTGCCCTTAAGGAAGTTGTGGTCAAACCCCCCGTTTTGATTCTTCCTGATTTTACTAACTCTTTCACCAATCAATGTGATGCTTCTGGTTATGGTGTAGGTGTTGTGTTAATGAAACAAGGCTGACCCATTGCCTTTATGAGTCAAGCTCTTCGCGGCAAGGCTTACATCTATCCACTTATGAAAAGGAGCTGATGGCTTTGGTTATGGCTGTTAAGAAGTGGCGTTCCTATTTGTTGGGCCACACTTTTCGCATACAAACTGATCATCAAAGTCTTAAGTATTTACTTGAGCAAAAACTTGGTACACCGCTGCAGCAAAAATGGCTCACAAAATTGCTGAGATTTGATTTTTTCGTCGAATACAGGAAGGGGAAGGACAATAGGGTGGCAGATGCCTTATCCAGGAAGTGGGAGGAGGAACCCCAGTTAGTTGCAATATCTTTTCCAAGGGCAGGTTGGCTCGCGGAATTACGAGCATCCTACTTAGAAGATAATATGTTGCGAAAGTTATTGGCTGACTATGACGCCAAGTTGTTAGACGAGACCAAATATAAGCAGAGAGATGGGCTTCTGTTCTACAAGGACAGGTTATTTATGGGCAAATTTGAAACTCTTAAGAATCAATTACTACATTTGATTCACAACAGCCCTCAAGCTGGGTACTCAGGTCTGCACAAAACCTTACATCGAGCTCGAGCAAACTTCTACTGGACGGGGATGAAGCGAGATGTCTGCAATTTTATTAAGGAATGTGAAGTTTGTCAAAGAAATAAAGTTGATACCCTACATCTAGCAGGTTTACTTCAGCCATTGCCTATTCCTGACAAGGTATGGTTTGATATCTCCCTAGATTTCATTGAAGGGTTGCCCCTTTCCCATGGGTTCAGTGTGATTTTCGTGGTTGTGGATCGTTTGAGTAAATATGCCCACTTTATTCAGTTTCTCGGCCTTATACAGCTCTCAAGATAGCTCAGTTATTCACTGCCAATATTTTTAAACTGCATGGGATGCCTAATTCGATTGTAAGTGACAGAGTCAGAGACCCTACCTTTACCAATTAGTTTTGACTAGAATTATTCAAGCTGCAGGGAACGACACTTAAATTCAACTCAGCCTACCACCCTTAGACAGACGGTCAAACTGAGGTAGTGAATAAAAGTGTGGAGCATTACTTGCGGTGTTTTTTAGGTGACAAACCAAATGAGTGGTCTACATGGTTGCCTATGGCATAATGGTGGTATAATACGAATATGCATGCCTCAACAAAACCTACTCCCTTTGAAGTGGTTTACGGGTACTCACCGCCTCCCTTGATGGCACATACCCCAGGAACAACTTCAATGCAGTCTGTTGAAGAAGCCCTCAGATATCGGGATTTAGTATTGCGTCGCTTACGGGAAAATCTGCACATCGCACAGGAGAGGATGAAACAATTTGCTGACCTTAAGAGAACTGAGCGAAGTTTTAAAGTGAGAGATATGGTTTACTTGCGCCTTTAGCCATATAAGCAACAATCGATTGTTCAACGCAGAAATTTGAAACTTTTTGCTAGATTTTTTGGACCCTTCAAAATTTTGGAACGGATTGGCAGTGTGGCTTATCGTCTAGATCTACCTACAGATTCTCTCGTGCATCCCGTGTTCCATGTGTCTTGTTTGAAGAAGAAACTAGGGCATACAAATGTGCTAAGCACTACCCTTCCCCCATGTGACAATAATGGCACCTTCAAAGCAGAACCTGCAACCATTTTACAGTGCCGCATGCACAAGAAGGGCAACACAGCAGTGAGCGAGTTGCTGGTCCAATGGAAGGGGCTAGGAGTTGATGAAGCTTCATGGGTGGAGTACGGGAAGCTGTCGAAAGACTTTCCAGACCTTGTGAGCAAGGTCTTTTGAAGGGGGAGGGACTGTTATGGGCCGCTGGGCCTTCTGATTTGGTTATTGGGTTAATGTTATGTTAGGCCTTGTGTGGGCTTAGTCTATTTATCTTATGTTTGAATTTGTCTACGTAGTATTGTTAGCAGTCCAAGTCTTTGGGAAATATTGTTAGAGTTAGAGTCTGTTGGGTTAAGTAGGAGACGTGCTGAAGTAGTGGGTTGCTTAAAGTTAGCAAGTAGTATGGGAGTTGTTGGTTGTAGGGTCTATTTATATTCTTATTATTAATGCTAAGTATCAAAGTATTTTTCCAGAACTCAAGTGTTGAAGGATTTAGCCCCCTCGAAGTGGCTGATTATCTGTTTCATTTCTTCAAGCACCTTACAGTTGAGGCCACTGAGAGGGAAGCAGAAACGACGTTGGAATTGTCCTCGTCGACCACGAGTACTGTGTCATGAATGCCAGGAACTAACATTTTTCCTTTTCCACTGTGGGGCATTATGAATCTCTTTTCCATTTAGATAAGTATTCTTCTTTTTCTGCCCCACCCCCAACGGTTTCCTTTTCAGTTTCTCCCAAAGTTATTCTCTCCCAATGCCACTTCGATTTTTTGACTCCCTCAAGAATTTTCTCTCGTAGATCGCTCAATCCCCTTCTCCCTGTCGTGCATCCTCACCGTCGTCGGCTGCCTTCATCATGCAGGTAAGCCTTTGTAGCCCATCCATACCTCTGTCTCTGAGACCGTTGGATAGAAGCATAATGCTGGCTACGGGGTTCCTCTCTGTTGATGTTCGAGTACTTTAGTGGCCTTCATGAGCGCATTGTTCAGGCAAGTTCCGTCCTCAATACAACCTATAGCCTCAATGATCTTTCTCGCTAATCGATCTCCGACCTTTCGCAGAGTAGAGGCAAGGATGAGATGGGTTCAAAGATTCGAGATATGTTGCTTTTCAAGAACTTGACGAAGAAAGATGGTGATGATTCTCAGAAGGATGGGTTCTTTAAGCGGCTTTTGAGGGACGCAGAGGTGACGACAAGGAGTTGACATCAAGTTCTAATTTGTATCATTGCACCACTTGACCATTTGTTTTGAAGCGAGTCGACAAACCATTGCACGGTTTGCAACTTTGCAAACATCTCCTTGACTTTGCATTTAATGGTTTGCTGGTTTGTAAGGTGTACAAAAGAAACTTGGCTTTGTAGTTAAGTCGAATAGTGCGGGTCGAATGCCAAGTCAGCAATTGAAAACTTGGCTTTTATATAATTAAATAGATATGCCACACTCCCGTAGCCCTAATTTCTATATAAGGGTAGTCTCTTCTTTACTAATTATGTTTATATCCTGAGTATAATTTGTATGCTATGTTCTTTTTACATGTACTAGGCTTGAATTTAAATTAAACAGTATTTTAATTGGGTTATATTCTAGAGATACCATTTTTTTTTCTATATTGGGCTTTAACTTAATGTAATTAAATACTATTGTATTATTTAATTTGGGTTGTGTTTAGTTATTTTTTTTTTAAAATTTCATGATTTTATTTAGATAAAGATGTTAGTCAAAAAACTTGATTTCACAGAAAATATTCAAAGGCTTTAATTATATTACTTAGTATTAATTTTACAATTGGATTTTGGTAGTAATTTGTAAGTGTTTAATCTTTTACTTTAAACACTTTAAGCCTATTATATGAAATAAATCTTGGATAGTTTTAAATTAGATATGATTAGTAGTTTACATTGATTTTTAATATAAGTATTATTAAGATATTTTATGAATTACTATTGCTTAAGAAATTTATGATTTCCTACTACATTATATGTTGGCAGTATTAAATTATCGTTTTAATAATAGTTTATAGAGATATGAGTTTTAAATATGATTAAGTTAATTTTCAAAATGAATTTTAAGTTGTTTTGCCATATTTGATAAAATTATATTATTATAAGTTAAGAATATATTTAAAAGATATTAGTATTTATTAGATTTTTTGTAAGATTCAACAACTATGTTAATTATAGGAAAGTAAGCCTATTTTAAGAATTTAAGTTTTCCTTGTTTTTACATAATGAATATAGCCCAAGTATTTTACCAAATTATATTTTAAAAGTAAAAATATGTTACTAGTGTTTTAAATAATTTAAAATATTAGCATTCGTTGATTTTTGTATTAAACTGAATATTTATTTGACTATTTCCATAGTATGAATTTACGTAAATTGAGAGTTTTAGTAAGTCCTTTAAGAAGTTTGGGAATGTTTAATATTTTGTAGGTGACGATTGATTTCATTTAGCACGATTTTGGAAGATTCAAAAAAGTTAAAAAGTTAAGTTAAGTGGGACTCGTATGCTAGATTTGCACAAAAAGGAAAATAAACTGATTTTAGTTTATAAAATGTGCGTGTTATTTTAAAAAGAAAAGGTGTAAAATAATCTCAGTATATATTTTGCATTCATTCATGAAATTTGTATGAAAGCGAAAAATACTTTTTGACATGAATAGTGTAGAAATAAGTAATATTTGACATGTTTCTGAAATGTGCAAAAGAGCAAATATGAAATCTGAGAATTTTTGTGCAGGTGATATGAAAATGTTTTGGATCTGTTTTTTATTATATAAAAATGATATGAATATGTTCAGCAAGTAGTTTGATGTGATATGCATCTGATTCTGATTATGGTTCTGATATGATGATTCTGGTTCTATGATATGGTTGGTACCAACTCGATTTGATATGATATGAGTGCACCCACTTTGGAAGCAAAGTGGTATTTTTTGTATTCTTTCTTATGTGCACACTCAATATTTCGAGAATAAATAAAGGAAAGTTTCATAATATGATATTGTCTGGTTTGACCACTAGGGATAACACAACCCTACCACAGGAGTTAAACATGGTATATGATATGATATGGTAATATGATATGATATGATACGATACGATACGATACAATATGATATGATAATAAGAAGATATGCATTTATGTTATGCCAAAGCGTTTTTGAATATGAAAATAGTCTTTGTATATGAACAGTTCGTTGTTGATTATAAAAAACTGAAAAGTCGCTCTGATTTTCTGATATCATGTTTTTGAAATCTGCATATAAAAATCAAATGTTTTTTAACTTTCTAAAAATGTTCATGTTTACATGCTAGTATATGTGTTTTGCTTACTGAGTTGTTGATAACTCATCCCTTATCTCCACAATATTTTTCAGATTTTTTTGACGGTACATCAAAGGATCAAGACTATAAATCATGTATAAGACTACATGAGTATAGTGGATTAAGTGCAAAGACGGTATTTTGGTTATTAGAGATTTTATTCAAAAACTTTGTCTTGCCCTGTCGACTTTGTATTTTGGAAGGTAGATGTTAATTTTGAGATTTTATGATATTTAGATTAATCATATTGGAGTAGTTGATTTGAAACAATGTGTTGTATGAATGTGTAATTGAAAACTTTAGAGTCTATGACTATATGCTTGAGACATGATTTTGAGTGACAATGAGTAACTCTCCGACCCATCCAAAACTGGGGCGTTACACAGTAGATGTGTATTGACTGTGAGCATCTCCCGGAGCTGACATGGCTGCATCACATTGAGCAATGAAGTTAATTATATAGCCTTTTTTCGACTTGTATTATCATCAATATTCCTTAGCCTTTTCTTCTTCTTTTTCTTTTTCCCATGCATTCTTCATTATTAATGTGGGAATAAATTAAATAAGGGAAATGATCCATGCATTTGTGCAATCTTCATTGATGAATTTGTTGGATTTACCAATATGTAAACTCTGGCATCTAACATCAGACGTTCTTCATTTCAAGATCAGGATATATACTTGTTTTTTGGTATCTTATATACATCGGACTTCTTGTTCGGTTTGAGATTTGCGGTGATTAAATGGAAGAGCTAGCAGGGATACTTGTAGTTATAAACTGGCATGGTACCTCTCCCTTCTCCTTTAAGAGGTTGAGTGTGTGTATGTGAGATTTGCAAAAATTTATCATACAAAAAATATATTGATTGTAAAATAATAAAGAAACGTATGGGGGAGGTAGTTGGGACGAGTTCTATTTTAGGCACGCATCAAAATAAGTAAGCTTATAATTTCTTGATACAACAGAGTCTACTAGCTTGGCTTCTTGTCACTACAAAAATCCAGCGGCCTTTTATTTCAGTCAAAACCGCAGCTTTTAAAACAGAAAGAAAAGACAACACACACACACACACACAAAATAAGCTGCGGCCATGGATCAGCTGATGCTATAGGCCAGTGCTCCACATAATTCAGACTCGACCTTCTCCCCAGCGGTGTTGAGCACTACGGCCATCATGTCTGTTGGCTGGTGGACTATCTCCATCAGATGGAGAACCATGATCAGAACCCCGGATTTTATGATCATTAATGAACTCTCTGTAGTATCTTGTCTTTACTTCTGCAACAACAAACAAACTATATATGGTTATTCAATACTTTTAACTAAGAGAAAGTAGATTGAAAGACTCTTAATTAGCTTTCGTATATGATAACTGAAAATGACACTAACTGGCTGGGATGTTTGTTCTGGCTTCCAATGGAGCCAATTCAGTCGAAATTAATAATAAGAAAATGAAGATCAGGAACATAGAGGCCCTGTGAACCATGTAGCTGCTACTCATGATCAAAGTCTCGTCTCTGAATTAATAGAGTACTAGATATGGAGATTTTGGGCCAATTATATAGCAATATCTACAAATACGCAGACCATATATATAATTGGTCAAAAGATGGATCCACATATATTTCGAGTAGGAACTTGCATGTATTTCTGATTGGGAATTAATTACTTAATTTTGGTTAATGGGTTAGTACAGAATTACAAGTGGCGGCTAAACTTTGAGTGGAATACTGTCCCTGCACATGAAATTATGATTATTGACTTGAAAGAATAAATACCAAAGGTAAAATAGCAAGATCGTGATGATCAGCGTTGAATATTTGACTGCACTTTCCATGGCAGACCACAAAAAAAGGGAGGGAATTTGACATGGAATCCACTCAAACCTCTTTGAAAACAAAGGGAAATTCATGTTGACGCTCAGTTATTTATTTATTTATTTTAAATAATGGGTGGATCATTTCGTATCCCACTTCCCAACAAAAAAAATGTTTTTTCAATGAGCCAATCGAAAATATTCGTATTTCAATTATAGTTATGCCAAACCCAATATCTCTGATCCATCCTTCAAATTCAATATTGGCCTTTGCACCCATGGTGAATCCATCATGTTCAAGACCACTCACCCGTGATCAATTATCATTTTTGTCTAACTTCAACGCCAAAACCGATCCAATACAATCCAAGAAGAATTTTAGAAAATGTGAAGGAGTCCTCCGGTCCGTACGGCTAGGTGAATGACCAAGAATTCTAGTACGGTCACACCACATTATGTGCTTCCATTCGCCCATCAACCCCTCAAGGACGCACCAAATGTTCTAAGCAAGCAAACAGAAATTTAGCATATACATGATGGTACTAACTAGAGTTCTTGAGAAAAAAGTACAATACATGAAGACCTCAAAAGTAGAATAATCTACGCGCTGTCTAAGCAATCATAAATTTCATTCCACATTGTTGATATTTATTACATTAACTAAGAGAACACACATCAAGTTTTACACACTGCATGAAAAATCTAATGAATAATGGAAAATATGGTTTGTGTAATTGCGAGTGCAATCAATAAGACAGCCGCCAAAAATGAAAGCAAGGCCCAAATACTGTTGAAATAATCGTGCCTTAATTTCGCCATCCATACATTCTTGTGTCTCCTGCAATGCATGTTCACATCCATGGAAGTTCTAGCATAAATAGAATCTGTGGTTGAAAAATTGATATTGTCACAAAGCTTGTTAACCATGGTGGAAATAACTTCATCATCACCCAAATCATTTTTCATAATTCCTCTTCGACGGAGTAATTTAACATCCTTTGGAGTGTTAATAAGATCATCCATGAAACGCACATAGTTGCTGATGTAATTAAAACCATTGTCTCGATCACAGTATTGCTCATATGCAATTAGATTTCGTAAGTAAGTCTCTGTTTGATCCCCTATGCTCAAAGGTGAAATCTCCATTAGCCCATTGTTGAACTTTATGGAAAACATGTCACATTTATCTGCCTTCTTGAATTTGATTCCAGCCTCTGCAAGCTCTGTGGCGCCATGTATGTTCCAGTCTTCAATCTCTTTAAGAGCAAGTAGACACTTAAATTTCTTTGCCTTGTTGAATTCGACTCTAGCCTCCTGAAGCTCTTTGCCGTAAGGTACTAACTTCCAGTTTTCAATCTTGTCCAGACAAAGTAGACGCTTAAATTTCTCTAATGTCTTTAATTCGACTCCATCCATTTGCGTCCGTATTTGACACGGTTTTGACTTCTGGTCTTCATTCCTATTTCGATCATGTAGATCCTTAAATTTCTTTGCCTTGTCGAATTCAATTCCAGCCTCTTGAAGTTCAATGGCATAAGGTATTGTTATCCAGCGGTCAATCTCGTATACATCATCCTTAAATTTCTTTGCCATATTGAATTCAACTCCAGCCTCATAAAACTCTGAGCCATATGGAATTGATTCTTAGTCTTCAATCTCTGCCATATTGACTTGGAATCCAGGTTTCTGAAATTCGGTAGTGTAAGAAATTGCCTTCCTCATATTTTCCATTTTTGCAAGTAATCGAATGATAGCTTCACGAATCAGACCAAATAGGCGCTTAAATATCTCTGCATTCTTGAGTTTGACTCCTACCTCTTGACATTCTCTGGCATGATCTATTTCTGTATCAAGTAAAAAAATACAAATGGTTGTATGTATGAGACCAAGGAGATGCTGAAACTCTACGTTCTTGAATCTGAACCCGACCATCAAACGTTGCCATACCATGTTTGGAAGTGAAGGGGTGAGAGCTTCATGCGCCAAAAAAAGTAGATGCTTAATCTTTCTAGTTGAATTATAACTTGATGCATCGGCATTCCATTCAAATGGTAAAACGCCAGAGAAAAAATTGAGGGCAAGATCATTAAGTCATCTCAGGAGAGTCATAGCTGTGGAGGTTGAGCTTTCAACACTAATTCCATCTTTCTCCTCATCAATATCGACAACGTGCTCTCCTAAATTTCTGGATCTGTTATGAAGAAGTGTGTTGTTACTTTGACTCATCCCAAACAATTTAGCCAGAACAAAGAATGGAAGTTGGTTTTCAAATAACAGTAGATCACGAGCTATTCTAGGAAGCACCCACTTCATTTTAAAGATTGGGTCCTCTTAACAATCTCCTGCTTTGTAATAGATTTCATACTTGTGGAACAACTCAATAATGAAACACCCATCAAGTACCATCATTTCTGCAAACTCATCTGAGGTATGGCTAATGTGTTCTCCATAACATTGAAAAACTCTTTCTTCCAATTCTTTCAGGGTGGCGATGTATGCTTCTACACTTCCTTTCGTTCTTTTAAGCATTTGTTGTAGATAGTGCAATTTATGCTCTTTCATAAACCCCTGGCCAACTTTGTTATGGTTGTTGTAAGGACCAATGGCAAGCAGCACGGGCTTGTAAGCCTTCTCGTTCACATAACGTAACTGCTCATGCACTTTATATATATAATGTAGTTTAGCAATTTGAGTCAAACCATCAAGCTTTTTCTTAATTGCCTCAGTACGAGTGGAGAGTGTATCCGAGCTCATATTGTAGAGAAGTAGTACAAGTCTCTGTTCCTAATACAAAGCATACAAATTCTCACTAATTTTAATGGAAATTTCAGATAGAAAAAAAAATGCAAGCTTTTTACTTGTTAATACGAGTAGAGATCGCATAACTTATATTCTAGGAGAATAGTACAAATTTGTGCTGCAAGTATTTGTACCTCTCTTATTGGCAAGAGAAGTCGTTTAGTTTTGTTTTAACATAGCGCTTTCTCTATTGTCATGAGAGAATTTATAGAGGTTAAGATAATGTCTGTCACAAAAAAATTTGTAGTCAGGAGATCCCCTAACAGATGAGTAGTTTGGCTGGTAATCTGGATTTTTCCTGTATTGATTAGTCACAACTGTAATTTCGATTTTATTGAATGAAATGAAGTATATTTCTATCAAAAAAGAAATTTTCACTAATTTTATATTATTTTCTATTAAAATATTACATGTACAGACTAAGACAAATGAAGCTTTCCACTAAATTAGATTGGAGGATTCTATTAGATTATCTTGTGTCATTAAGGAGGATGTACGAAATACATGATTTTTTATTAGGATTAATGTAAGGCCCATTGGTTTCACAAATCTCTTAACACATCTCATCTTATCTCATCTCATCTTAACATTTAAACAACATTCAAATACAAACAAATTTTCAATTTCAAATTTTCAAATTTTTAATTTTGTTATCTAATCATTACAATTTTTTCGAATTTCCAACCAAAACATAAAAACAATTCAAAGTTTTCAAATCTCAAAACAAAAATAATATTAAAGAATTATATTATAACCATTTTTAACTTTATAATTTTTTATTCAATTTTTCTCTCTCATTTCTCAAAATCTCATAAAACATCTTAATTCAAATTACTGTTCACAAATTATTTCATTACTACTCATATATTTCTTATATTATCTCATATAATCTGTGCAACCAAACGAGGCCTTAGTGGTCTGAAGAATTTCTTCCATTCCACTACTGTAACAGGTGCTAAAGCTAGAAATCATGCATCCGTTTATTTTGGGGTTTATTCCTTTCCATTTATTTGCTTAGACGTGACTATTGGGCGGGTGATTTTTTTAGTATTGTGGCTTAGGTTCCATCCATAGTACTAGACTGGGAATTATTATTTATCTTTCCATTCAAACTTTCAAAATTGCAAAAGTACTATATAGTAGCTAAACTGAATGGAAATACTGTGCCATTCCTTTTCATAGAAGGAAAGCACGTAGATTGGGTGGAAAAGCATTAGTGGAGTGCCTTTCTATCAAGAGCTTCCTTTCACCAACATGGAAGACTATATGCAAATTTTGCCCATAATTCAACAATAAAGCCAACGAATCATTTGAGAGGGTTCAACTTCTTTTTGGTTTGGGAATGGGGCAGGGAATGGATCCTTGGTTCATAAGGGTTTTGTCATCACTTATTCTTACTTACAGGTCAAAGATTTATGCTCAACCATTGGATGGTGCATCCCAAAGGTTCAAGCACTCAATAACACAGCTTGCTTCATGAGTTAAACGAATTCTCCATCACACTGTGGCAAGGAACAGACACTAGAGTATGTAGATGACCATTTTACTTTGAAGTCTACATGGAACTTATTGAGAGACCATTGTCCCAACTTTCCTCCTTCCGGTTTTAAATGGAACAATATGCAGTACCCCATAAAAGTAAATATATTTGTTTGGAAACTATGGCATAACGAAATACTACTTGATGATAGAATTCAATAGTGCGGAATGCCTTTAGCATCGAAATGTGTATTTGCTCTCATGATTCTATACAGTCCACATCTCATGTTTTCTCGAGCTATATATGCTCTAGTTGGTGTTGTATGGCAATACACTTCCTAGATGTTGGAGAGATAGAGCTGCCCCTATGCTAGGCTTCTTTCAAGGGATCATATCAATTTAATCTATTCATTTCATCACTAATCTACAGGGAAATCTAGCTTGCAAGGAACAAAGAAAAGTTTGAGGATGTAATTGTGATTGTTAATACTAACTATTATTCACATAATTATAAAATGACCAAGGGAACTGAGCTCTCTCCTTGACCCCAAATCTTTGACATGTAGGACCAAAATCTCTATTTTATATGATCTTCATATAGCACAACAGATTGTTAAAGTAAGAAAACCTTTTTGGGTTAAGTGGGTGGCCCTTTCTATGGAGAAAATTAAAATTATAAACATAGATAGTACTTCTAGAGGCAACCTCAATTTAGCTGGCTATAAGTGGGTTTTAAGATGCTCTTCTAACTCTTTTATGCTTGGTCTCTCCTGTTTCTTGGGCAATGGTACAAACACTTTTGTAGAATTTTGGAATACCTCTATTCCCTAAGTTTCTTCTTATAAAAGGTTTTTCTCTGTTTTCTTAATAAGATTAAGGTTTCGGCCTTTAAAAAAAAAAAAAAACATATTTGGTGGAAAGAAAGATGAATTAGTGGGAAAATATTTGAAGCTCTTAAAATCTTTGTTACTATTTATTGTTTAAAAGAAACGATTTAGTATTAAAAAAATCAATTCTTCTATATGCAACCGCCGGTGTGGAACCGGCGCACAACCTGCTGATGTGGCAGTAGAAGATATGGAGGGGAAGCAAAAAGCAAAAAGAAGAAATCCATCTCACTCAGCCTGAACCTCCGATTCTTCTCTGAACCAAGAACTATCGCCAAGGACCAACCCGATTGTTCAGTCGCCGTTCGTCACATCAGTCCAGAACTAAGCCGCCGTCGACGTGGGTTGGGCTCTCCAAATCTTAGTAGTCGCAAACAGTGCAATAGTTCTTCACTTTGACAGTTATATTGTTTCAAGAAAATAGAAGGTATGAAATCTATTGTGTCCACTGGAATATAGACTAAATGAAGTCTATAAATACTACACTGTGTTGGTCATATTGTATGAAGGAAATACAGGCTATGAAATGAATTCTACTCGGTCCAAATTCTTCTCTGTGGTGTTTTATCAAATAGGTGTAGTGCAACTCTGTTTTTATATGTTTATCATGGTATCAATCGGCCATTAGGACCAGCTAGCTATACTTCATTATGATTACAGTAATATTATCATGATCTTCCGTTGCTATAGTATTTTTCCATGCATTAACTTCTAATTTACTTCTAATTTATTATATATTATCAAGTAACAAGTTAAGCTTTACTTTAAACAAGCCAAGCCTTATGGTTTCTATTGGAGTTTCAGATTTTGCTTTTCAAAGCCTACTTCTCTGCTTCACAAATTAATCATTTGATAAAAGGGGAGTTTAAGCAAGGAAAACCTCTAGAAAATAGAACAAGCAATTGAGAATCTTGGTGGGTTGAATTCTCGGCTGCAACAAAATCTGAGACATCAGCTCCTTTGTCATCTTCTTGTGCATTTTCTGAGTGTAGTGGTATCATCACTACGTTGTTTGTGGGAGGTTCCTTTCGAAACCCATTTTTCCTTTGTTATTATTATATATTATTTACCTAAATATTATTAGATTTCAAAAGAAGAAAAAGAAAACATTTATGGGTCCTTGGTGCCTCTAGCAACTACGTGTTCTAAAATTCCAAAAGGCTTAACTTTTATGTGAAATTAACAAGGCTTTTCAAAGCCTGCTTTACTCCCCAAGTCATCTTGGATTCCAATCAATCATTTGGCAACTATATTTGCGTCGCCACATGCTCATGAATGAAATAAATATTAAACATTTATTTGAAACCAAATCCATTGTACTAGTTCATAGATTTTAATGTGATTTGTGTTGTACAATATTTCTATTGACAAGATGCATTTGTCTCCCTCTCAGCATGGAAAAAGGAAAAGAACATCCATCTACCCTAAGACTATCTAGCTCAAATCCCCCATCCACAGTATGTTATTTTATTTGCAATATATCAATAACATTAGATTCAAGATTTGTTGATTTTTATTTTCTAAACACATCAATAATTTATCCAATAACATTTCAGGACATACCATCAAATTCTCCAAACATCCCAATGCACGGTTACAATCGACCCCCATCCGCGGTATGTTATTTTATTTAACATATCAATAAAATTAGATTCGAGATTAGTTGATATTTATTATAGATATCACATCAATAATTTATCTAATAACATTTTAGGACATACCATCAACTTCTCCAAACATCCCAATGCACGATTACTATGGACCAGTGCCTGCGTGGTCACCGGGTTTTCTCCCATTTCTCGTTGTCAACCAATATCCAAGCAATGTACAGGTGCTGATGTCATGTTCTCCCTTTAATTTTAATAAGTTGGTTTTTTTGAAGAGTTTAATTGCAATTGGTTATTTTGAAGAGTTTAATTGCATTTTTTTTTTCTTTTTGCCAGAATGCTAGTTATCCATTTCAACATGGCATGGAAGGCTAGTTGTCTCTTAGCAATACCTCCTTACAAGCAGATTTCTGGGTACAGAGGATAATAGACCCTCAGTTGGGAAAACTGAATCCGTAGCTACATCTTCTAGAGTTGAAGAAATTCATCCTGATAGACGAGATGCACAAGAAATCGAGTGTGGTACTGCTGGAACATCTGAGAAAGTGCAAATGGATGGTTATGATGAGCCCGTTTCGGGGATGGAATTTAATTCATTAGAAGATTTAATGAGTTATTATATGGAATATGGCAAAAAATGAGAGTTTGGGGTGATGACAAAAAGGAGTGAGAGGGGAGAGGACGAGACTGTGAGATGTGTCACTCTTGCCTGTGCCCGTTGAGGGAAGGCCCGGAATAGGACTACAAATGTCACCAACCCACATCCGACAGTAAATACGGAATGTAAGGCGAAAATTAATGCCTTAAAAGTTGTTGAGGGAAAGTTTCAGCTTACTACAGTTCACAATCTCCACAACCACGGCCTCAGTCTAAAGAAATTTTGCTTCTTTCGATGTAATAGAGAAGTGAGTGAATCTGTTAAAAGGGTCCTAGATACAAATAATTGGTCGGCATCCGAATGAATAAGAGTTTTGGGTCTCTTGTTGTTGGCGCGGGTGGTTTTGAGAACCTCCCGTCTTTGGAAAAGGATTGCCGTAACTACATCGACAAGGCACGACATCTACGATTGGGCGCAGGTGGTGCTGGAGCGCTACGAGACTACTTTCTATGGATGCAGTACAAAAATCTGGGGTTGGTGAAACTCTTGGTGAGAGCTCGGTCCCTCCGTGGGAGCCTCTCCTAGAGGCTTTTCCCCTCAGCGAGGTCGCCGTACCTTTGGTGCCCACTGTTCCCCCTTCTTCCTCTGAGACGGGGGCTTCACTGGGTTCCGGGTCAGGCCATGCCAAGACTCGAACGACATTCTTCGAATCATACTTTCAAAAGTTCAAGCCACTCTTCATTCACGCGAGTCTTCTTCCGTGTGGCCCCTCACCCTCTTCTCCTTTTTCTTCATTTTTTTTTTTTTTTTCTCTTATTAGTTTTTTCTTAACGAGACAGATTGTTGTTAAACCTTTCAGGCCGACGAGGAGTTCGCCGAGCTGGTCTCCTGGGAGCAAGAGGCTCTAGAAGAAGAGTTGAAGACTCAGAAGGCACTAAACAAGCTCCTAAACCTCTGCGGGGAGAAGATGCTAAGCGAGAAGCAAGCCTTGGATGTGGAGACCGAGTCCCAGCAGGAGAGTAACTCGTTCTGTCTCCAGAAGATCTGCGAGTAAAGGAAACTCAATAAGGATATGGCCGAGCTGATGAAGGTCATGAGTCTGGAGCTCGACCTCAAGCGCAAGGAGCTCGAACAGAAAGGTATGGAAACATATAGACTTCAGGTCAGATTAACCTCCGCGGTTGCTGACCTGGAGTCTACACAGAAGGAGTTGGAGGCCTTCTGAGCCCAATCCGGTCTTCTTTTGGTCGAGGGGGAAAGTTCTCGAGCCGAGGCGCTAAGGTTGAAACGAGTGTTAGAATCCGTTCGGGAGGCCCTGGAGAGGAATGCTGGGGTCTCTGAGGATTTGGCAGATGAACAGAGCCTGGTAGCCGAACTGGGGCATGAGTTAGAGTTCGCTCAAGAAATGCAAAAGTAGAATGAGGCCACCACCGGGATGTTGGAGCCTCAAAAAAAGCATTCCGACCAGATTCGGGGCCGTATGTTCCATCGGTACATGGGGCTCATGAAGTCTACGGATGTGAGGAAGGCGTTGGCCCGTGCTTCCATCTCCCGCATGGAGTCCTCTTTGAAGGCCACCCAAGACCACACAGCCCAATTGGAATCCCAAATCAAGAGGGCTCCAGCTCTCCGTAACCTGGCTTGGATCAGTGGGTACCAAGAGGGCCACAAGCGTCTCCAGGAGCTGCTTCTCCAGAAGCCAGAGGCTGACCTCCGCACTCTGAACCTCCGGGAGATCATGCCAGATGTGAAGGCTTATGAGAGGATGTTGACATGGGGCACAAAAGAGATGCCCTTAGCTTTCTCCAATCCTACTTCTTAACTGCCCTTCTTTCTGTTTAGCTGTATTCCTCTTTCTCTCTTTTTTTCCTTTTTACTAATGTATGAACAGTGTAAAGAGTAATGATTTTGATTCTTTCATTAGAATGGTAGGTCAGCCTTTTTTTTTTTATTTTTTTTTGTTGTGCTCCATAATCCCCTTTCTGATGTTGTGCCCAATCCAACCGACTGGGTGCTAGGCTCCCCCGCTCGGGAGTGTATGCCGCTGGGTCCCTTTCGAGCAGTGTCTCTTGGTAATGGCCTTTAGTTTGGGCGGTCTATCAAACTTAGTACGAAGCATTCCTAGCTCCCTTACTCTGTAGGCATCTCCATTTGTCGCGAAGCCTTTTCTGATTTTAGCTTAACTCCCCGTTGTGCTCCTACCACCCTTCTTCTAGTGCCCACCGAGCCGCTTGCCAAAACTTTTACTCACGTGGGCGGCTGAACTTGTTGCCGACCCCGTGGATTTTTGGGCTTGCTTTTTACTGACATTCTTTTCTTTCCCATTCGGTTTAAGCGTCGTCTTACTTTAGCTAAACCTACCAGGTGTTCTTGTCATACTCGTGGCTCAAGTTCTATACTTAACTTTTCCACCGAACGTTATTTTTTTATTTTATTTTAATTTTTTATTTTTACCCTCCTTTTATGTGTCGGCCAGGACTCCCAATACTTCATCCTCCTCGCCCATCATCCCTCGG